>NC_136261.1:307985632-307995632 GCF_964187855.1 Myxine glutinosa
ATCTTCAAAGTGCTTGAACGGTTTGGACTTGGTCCAACCTTCATTTCTTATATTAAGATGCTGTACAACAATATTTCTAGTGTGCTTAAGATAAACAATGAACTTGTTACACCCTTGCCTGTTAACAGGGGAATTCGACAAGGTTGCCCCCTCTCTGGTTTGCTCTATGCTCTCTCCATCGAACCCTTACTGGTTTATTTGCGTGCTAGACTAACCGGGGTTGGGTTTTCTCATCTTGAACGGCCCATTAAGGTGCTGGCATATGCCGATGATGTGTGTGTCTTTGTGCGGAACCTCAATGACATTAACGTTGTCCGTTATTGTCTATCCATATTTGAAAAGGCTTCTTCAGCCAAAGTGAATTGGGACAAAATGAGCGCCTTTTGGCTTGGTCCGTCATGTCACTTGGCACCAAGACTTCCTGCTCCTCTTGCATGGGCCACTGATGGCGTGAAATACCTTGGAGTGTTCTTGGGTAATGACGCCACAGTAGCAAAGAATTGGGCTGGTCTGTCGGATTTTGTTGAAGGAAAACTGTAAAAATGGAGAAATCTGATCACACAACTGTCTTATCGTGGAAGGGTCTTGGTGATCAACAGTTTGGTGGCCTCTACCCTATGGCACAGGTTCTTTGTGCTGCACCCTCTGGAAGTGTTGCTTCAACAGCTCCAGAAGTGCTTTGTGTCTTTCTTCTGGGATGGAAAGCACTGGGTGCGACACGAGGTCCTCAGTTTGCCACTGAACGATGGAGGCCAAGGCCTGATTGACAGAAAAGAGCCGGTTAATGGCCTTTCGACGTTCGGGTGCTCTACGCATGCTGTACATGCACCCCTCTCCACCTTGGGTTAACGTTGCTCGTCGCCTTTTGCAGCAGGCGGGGAGACTAGGCTATGACCACGCTCTATTCTTGATGGATCTTTCGCATCTTGATATGTCTCCCCTCTCTAGGTTTTATTCGAGTGTACTAAACGCATGGCGAGCCCTAACGACAACAAGAGCCATGCATTCGTACACAAAGCAAATGTTCCTGATAGAGCCTTTGTTTTACAATTCAATTTTCCATGATATGCCTGCTGATAGGTGTCTCGTCCAATGCTTTGTCGCGAAGAACATAAAATCGGTCGCCGATCTTTTAAGCCCAAATGGCAGTTGGATTGGAGCTGATGCAGACAATGAACAAGGTGCTTCTCCTGATACCTTTCCTGAACTTAGTTGCAAGTTTTCCCTTGCCAACTCTCCTCCTTGTACCTCTTTTCGCATAGGATTCAATGGTTTTCCTAAACAAAAAAACCTCTATTTGGGTTGCGTAAGTTTTCTTTTACAAGGGCAAATGACACAGCGGAGGGATCGATGGAGAGACCTCTTACCTTGTCCCCCCCCCCCCATATTTTCCTAATTGGAAATGATTCTATCATCCTCCTGTGCCGCAATGACATGGCGACCTCCAATGGAGACTTGCACACCGGATCCTCCCTTCTAACCACTTGCTGCACCGCTTCTCAAATCTCCTGGCAGATGAATGTCCTTTTTGTAGAAGGCCTGAAAACCTCTTTCATATTTATGTTGAATGTCAACGGTTGACTCCCTTATTTACTTTTCTTAAGAATTGTTTTGTCAGGATTGGTTTGGTTTTCAACACTTGTGTTTTCATTTATGGCTTAGACATTTCACACAAGAATTCGAATGATGTGTTAGGTAATTTCCTGCTTGCACAGGCAAAAATGGCAGTGTATAAATCAAGAAAAAGTGTTGCTTTTTAATGGCACTTCCGTTTCCGGTCTTGCTGGCGAGGGTTCGTTTATTCTCAGCTCTCCATGCTATCCATCGAAATCGAAGTTAAGTAATTGTTCCCATTTGTATTTTCGTTATAACTATTTATTTTATGGTGTATATATTGTCTCCCGACGAAGATTTTCGGTGCAAATCAGAATACCTGTATTGAAATACCTGTATTGAAATACCTGTATACCTGTATCAATATACCTGTATCAATCAAATATACCTGTATATATTTACCTGTATCAATACCTGTATTGAAAATCGTGTTAATTCGGGTCGTGTTTTGAGGCCTTGTAGTTGTACAGTGAACACTGTACAACCTTGAGGCTTTGTTTTTCTCTCAGCGGTCCGTGTTTTTGTGATCCAATAACTTTCGTTCTCTGTTTTCCCAATCTTTTCACCCCATAGCCCTCTTCCTTGTGTAAATCACAACTCAAAAAAATCCAAAAAAAAAACATTTCCTTCTCTGTTCTCATTCGTTTATTCATTCTTATTCGTTCGTTCGTTCGTTCTTCGACCACGTGTTTCTCCCCCATTTCCCCAGATAGATTGTCAAATTTCAACTCGTTATTTTATCGTCCATGCGTTATTGTTTTGATTATAGTTACTTTTGGTTTGAATTTCCTGTAACTTGTAATTATTTAATCGTGTTCTGCTCCTCGTGTGCGGCCTTGTAGTTGTACCCCCGTCGGTGTTTGTTATCTTAATCGTGTTTTGCTTGGCTCTTAGTTTTTTTCCCTTCTACCCCGAACATAATACTCTGTCTAACGTTCTAAATCCCCACCTCCCCCCCCCCCCCCCACCCCCAAAAACCAAACAAACAAAAAAAAAACCAAAAACATTTATTTTCCTTTCTCCACGTGTACTGTTGACTCATCCTGTATTTTCTGTCCAGGTGTGCTGTTCGCCCCGCCCCCATTAACTCCTTGCCATCCACCGTTTGCCCTTCACGTGACTCGTGGTGGGTCCCTCTCGGCTCTCCCCCCGTTGGTATTTTTGTGCACATAAGATTGTTCACGGTTCTGTTTAAATATTATTTAAATATGTATAAACTTTCCCCTTCAGTGTTTTACTCAGTGGTATTTTACAACACGCTGTTTTTCTTCCTATTTAAAAGGCTTTTCTCAATTTCCTCTCCAACTCATTCCACCTCAAAAAAAAGAAATTCAATATCTTATACGTCTCCCCTCACTACATGGTCTAAATTCACATTCATTTCCATCCCCTCCTCCATCATTCTGAACCGATTGCTAACTTGAAAATCACAACAAACCCAATTTGTTTTCACTGTTCGTACTTTCATTAATCATCCACTTTCTAAACTCCCCTCTTGCCCCTCCCATCCAAATCCCTCCCCTTGCACCTACACTCCTAAACTCCTCCCTTGCCCCGCCACTCTTAAACTCCCCCCCGACCCCTCCACTCCTGAACTCCCCCCTTGCCCCTTCCACTCCTGAACTCCCCCCTTGCCCTTTCCCCTCCTAAATTCCCCCCTCACTCCTCCCCTTCAAAACTCCCCCCCAACCCCTCCCCATTCAAATCTCCCCCCATACCATTCCTCTCCAATTCTCCTCCTCCCCCCCTCCTCCTCAAAGCTGCCTCCTCCCCACTTCGTCTCCCTTCTATCTCATACCTCCACCCCCCCCCCCCCCAACCTTCTTCTTTCCTCTGCCCCCCCTCAAACAACCCCTCTCTGTGCCTCATCCCTTCACCTTCAAACCTTTCATCCTCCTCATCCTTCCCTTTCTTGGAACTCTTCTGCAATCGCTGACACACTAACAACTGCTCTCCCTACCTCCCCCTCTCATCCTTCATCTTACCCTATTCCTCCCCTCCCCTGTCCTGTACCCGATGCTCCCCCTCTCTCTTCATTAACGGTATGGACCTCAAACATCCGGGGCCTTCGCTCAAACCTGACTGATCTCTCCATACAGGTTGCTTCTGACAATCTAGACTTGATCTGCTTAACAGAGACTTTCCTCCTTCAAGATGTCTCTGATTCCTTAATATCTCTTCCTGGTTACTCCCTCCTCCGGTATGATAGACCTGAGCCTCGGCCTGGTGGTGGGGTGGCTATCTTTATCAAAAACTCTCTTCCTCACTCGCCTTGCACTGCCCTCTCTCCTCCTCACCCCCAGGAGTACCTCTGGCTACGGCTTCCTCTCCGCTCCCACCTTTTGTTCATATGTGTTCTGTACCGTCCCCCAAACAGTGATGACTCCATCTACATTTCACTGTCTGACAACATGGACCAACTTCTATCCACTCATCCCAACTCTCTCTTCCTCATATGTGGTGACTTCAATTGTCATCATGCCACCTGGTTGGGTGTGGGTTCCTCTCTCACCAGTCATGGCACCTCAGCAAAGGACTTCTGTGACTCACTGGGATTGACACAATCTGTCAATTTCCCGACCCGGATCTCAGCCAATGGAGTATCTTCTCTTCTAGACTTGGTTATGACTAACTTCCCTGCTAATGTCTGCTGCTCTTCTTCTGCTCCAATCGGTTCTTCTGATCATGTGCTTGTCAAAGTGGACATCTCTCTGGCCATTCTCAGAGAGCCTCCTCAGCGTCGATGAGTCTGGCATTTCACTCAGGCCGACTGGGACGGTCTTCAAGCAGCCATCAATCGTCTGGATTGGTCTCCCATCTCCACTGCCTCTGACATCAATTCTTCCTGGGAATTCTTCCAAAGCAAACTGATCTCTCTCATGCACAGATTTATCCCATCTCGCCTTCAGTTGTCTTACCCTTCCTCCCGTCCATGGTACACTGAATCTTGTGGTGAGGCAGTTGCCCTGAAACAACTTGCCTTTGCCTCTTGGAAGGCTAATCCAACTGAAGGAAATCTCAGTTCCTTCCACCAAGCTCGGAACAAGTGTGTGTCTACCCTCAGGAGTGCCAGGAAGCACTATCTCTCCTCACTCAAGAATGAACTCTCAAACCTGTCTCCTTCCTCCAAATCCTGGTGGCGTCTGGTCAAATCCGTTTCTGGTGTTTGTTCCCCCTCCATCCCCTCCCTTACCTCAAATGGCCACACAGTTGACATCACACGTGACAAAGCCGAATGCCTCAACTCTGTGTTTGCCTCAAAATCCTTAGTCCCAAACCCATCTCTCTCTGTTCCCACCTTTCCCAGTCGAACCAAACTGCTCCTGGACTCTGTGACCTTCTCTCCTGACAAGGTGGAGGAGTTTTTGTCAAACCTCGACTCTGATTCTGCAACTGGACCAGATGGCATCAGCCCACGGGTCCTAAAATCCTGCTCTGCCGCTCTATCTCACCCTCTCTCTGTTCTTTTCACCCTATCCTTTGCTCAAGGTCATCTGCCAGCATCCTGGAAATCAGCAAACATTACCGCTTTACACAAAAAAGGTGCAAAAACAGATCCTTGCAACTACAGACCAATCAGCCTGCTCCCAATTATCAGCAAAGTCATGGAATCCATCATTGCTTCGGATATGAAATCTTTCCTCTTCTCCAATGGCTTGATCTCTGATCATCAATTTGGTTTCAGACCAGGTCACTCTACTCTGGACATGCTGCTTCTGCTGTCTCAACAATGGATGGAGGTCCTCAATGCCAAACAGGAAATCAGAGCTGTCTCCCTTGACATATCACGTGCCTTCGATACGGTCTGGCACCCAGCTCTGCTCACCAAACTCTCCTCCTATGGTATCCATGGAAATCTCCATGCATGGCTTGCGGACTTCCTCTCTGGTCGTAGTCAACGTGTGGCCCTGAATGGATTTCTCTCATCTCCCCTTCCCGTTCAGGCTGGAGTTCCCCAAGGCAGTGTGCTGGGCCCTGTGCTTTTTCTGGTCTTTATCAATGATCTCTCCGACTCTCTGGAAAATCCTCTGTATCTCTTTGCTGATGACTCCACTCTCTGCCGCTCCATTCCTCTTCCCTCAGATCGGCAGTCTGCAGCCTCCTCACTCTCTGAAGACCTGGACAAAATCACAGACTGGTCAAACATGTGGAACATGTCTTTCAATCCTGACAAATCTCACACTCTTACTATGTCTCTCCGAAAAGATCGACTGGACAACCCTCCCATCTACTTTCTCAACAATCCTCTCCAAGAAGTTCTGTCGCTCAAGCTTTTGGGTCTCACCATCTGCCATGATCTTTCTTGGGAAAACCACATTTCCAAGCTGGCCTCCAAAGCCAGTCGCCGACTGGGCATCCTCCGTCGTGCGAAGTCCTTCCTAGGCACACCTGAGCTCCTCACCACAACAAGGCTTTTCATCCGCAGCTCAATGGAATTCTGTTCTCCCCTATGGGCTGGTGCTCCTGCCTCACACTTGGCTCGGCTTCACGCTGTTGAATCCAAAGCTTTCAGAATCATTGGAATCTCCCGCGATGAAGCTATTTCTGAGGGCCTTTCACTCACTCACCGCAGGCAGGTAGGTGGTCTTTCTGTCTTCTACCGACTCCTCTCCGGCCTTGCTCCCCCAGCTCTCTCTGTGCTCTGTCCCCCAAATATTCCTACAGGTCGCACAAGATCTGCCAGCCACCCTCTGATGGTTAAACTGCCGAAATCTCGGCTCTCTGCTCACCTTCACTCTTTCATTCCTCTTTTCTCCCGCCTCTGGAACAAACTCCCACACTCACTTCAATCACACTCCTCCCTCCAGGTCTTCAAAACAGCTGTTCACCACCATCTCTTATCTTCTCCCATCCAAAACCTTGATCTTTTCTACCCCCACTAATTCACCCCAGATCCACCTTGTTTGAAATTCCAACTTCTTACCTGGAAGTCTTGGCAGTGTCCATATGTTTTATACCTCTCCCACCCCCCCCCCCCCCCCTTCCCATGCCTCCCCCCCAAAGCCCTCTCCCTCCCACAGTTCTCTCGATGTCTCCATGTCTCTCGGTCCCTGCTCTCAAATGTTGTGTTTGTGTCCTTCCCCCTCTCTCCCCATCTTGTCTACCGCTCCCGATGTTATTTGTTTTGTGTGTCTGTTTGTCTTTCTGTGTGATTAATGTTCGCTCTTTCACGAGCCTCGATCTTGTATACAAAAAAAAAAAAAAAAAAAGTTGATGATCTTGGAGCTAATGAGGAAAATGCCTTGTTCTTGTTTAAAAAATCTTGTGACGAGCCGTGTAAAGTTGGACTTTGCTTTTTGTTCAATAACAGGAAGGCTACCACAGTTTGAGGCCAAATGGTGTGTGAAAGAAGTCATTTGTAAAATCCTGGAGAAACGTTTATTGTTTTTGTGAAATGTTTTGTCCATAATTTTACTGTATTAATTTTTTTGTCTCTGTTTTTCTCCTTGAAATGAGAATGTGACCCCTATTTGGGGTTTTCTTTTCTATCATAAAAAGATACAAAAGTCTCTCTCTCTCTCTCTCTCTCACTCTCACTCTCACTCTCTCACTCTCTCTCTCTCTCTCTCACTCACTCTCTCTCTCTCTCACTCACTCTCTCTCTCACTCACTTGGCATGGCCCTGACTTTGTGAAGCCGGGGGTACACCATCCTGTATGTGGGGATCTCTGGGTTGGGCTTGTTCGAGAGAACTGTCCAGGACTATACAACATCAGGTGCCAACTTATAGCCGGGTCAAGATTCGCACCCATGATAGACAGCTCTAAACAAGCGCCCATACATCTAAGTTCTCCTGGCAGCCCCTTCTCAGCCATAATATAACATACCAGTGGGGTCACCAGTGGGAATCCCACGGGCATGGACGTCTTCATTTAGAATCTTAGATGTTGCACATTCAGTTTTCAACTGGTTAATGGCAATTTATCAGATCCACAAATGATGTAATCTCACAATGTATTTACTTCTGATAACATGTGAATGCATGTGCATGGGAAATACAGTTTGAAATGTGTGATTACATCTCATGTAAAATGTGACAAAGAGCTCAAATCCTCTCCCTCCCCACCCCCATCCCTCCCACATCACGCACACTGCACAAGGGAGTGGATCACCCACAGGGGAGTGGGGGGGGGGAGGAGGGGGAGTGGGTCACACACACACACACACACACACACACACAAGGGAGTGGGTCACACACATCTCGTTTTTTCATTTCTGTTCCTCACAATTCTGTGTCTCTCTTATTCACACAGACAGACACATAGACACACACAACACTGGGGAGTGGGTCACGCACACACACATGCACACACACAGGGAAGTAGGTCACACACACACACAGGGGGGGGGGGGGGAGTGGGTCACACACACACACACACACATACCCACACATGGGGGAATGGGTCACACACACACATCTCGTTTATATTTATTTCTGTTCCTCACAATTCTGTCTCTTCACAGACACACACACATACACATACATCCACACACACACACACACACACACATATATATATATATATATAGATATATATATATATATATATATATATATATATATATATATAAGTATATATATATAGATATATAGATATATATATATATATATATAGATATATATATAGATATATAGATATATATATATAGATATATATATAGATATATATATAGATATATAGATATATATATAGTATATATATATAGATATATATATAGATATATAGATATATATATATATATATAGATATATATATATATATATATATATTGTTGCGGATCTCCAACGTCGGCCATCCCCTTACCAAGCGGGGATTAATCCCCTTGTATTTCTACTAGCCGACGCGATCCGGGCTATCACGTTCCTTCCGGTCGGTGTTAAATAGGGTTGTAAGCCGAAGTCTTATTACCTAAGTACTAACACGGCCGTGAAGCAAGGAAATAACCCCACCCGAACCACGGTTTCAGTAGACACGCCGAGCGATAGCGAGCGCGATTCGGGCCGTTAACAGGAACTAACCCGATTGGAGCGTTCCTAATCGTGCCACTCTTACCCAATGGAGAAATCACTAAGACGGTCGAATCAGGAAAGACAGGAAGAACAGATTGGTTTATTTAAAATTGCACGGGAAGGAAGAGAAGTACACACAGGGCAGCCTTATAACAGTCTTAACTTATCCCTGGACATGGGCCCGTTCACACTCAGACTCAGACTCACACGGGGGTTGTAGATGGTCGGGTGAGGGTCCACCGATGGCGTCCACAGCTCGCTCCGGTCCCCGACTCGTACCACGAAGGCGATGAAGATGGTAGACGGCAGGCAAGATCTCCACGTGTCGGTGGCGCGGATCAGACAATTACGTGGGGGGGATCGGTAAGCTGGGCGATTACACTGGCGTATGTAATAGTTGTACCGGCGCCTTCTACGTGCTCCCGGTATAGTTCGATACAATGCGCCACTTCCACAAGTCCTCTGCAATGCGCCGCTCCAGCAATGCTTTGACAATGATGTCACCAAGACGCCTTTCCCAATCGACCTTGCACAATGATTGCAGTTGCGTCAGTCCTTCAGACCTCTCCCTTCTCAATACTTGTCACAGCGCGTCTCTCCTCATAACTCAAGTCCTCTTCATAACTCTGAACTGCGACCTCACGAGCGCCTCTCCCTTCTCATAACTTAAGTCCTTTTGAAGGGCTTTGCGCTCGCGGTTATATAGCGCCGCTTCAGCCAACCCTCTCGAACCTCTAGCCACACCCTGTCAGGCGATGTCGCCCCAACCCTGATTGGCTGGTGGCCCTTAACGTCCCTCCTGCTGCCGATCCGATCTCCAGCCTCGCTGCTGCTCCACCCCCTTTTTGGGCCTTACCTCGTGGCTGGGATAGTTCCAGAAAACCAGCAAACCAAGAGCAGCAAACGCTGCTGACAGCCAAAGCGTAACAACTGCGAGCATCCCAAACTGCGAGCCTCCCAAGCGTAACAAACTGCGAGTTGTCAAATGGGGCGCGGGATGGATTCTGCCCAACGAGGTGGAATTTGGAGTGTGGAGGCACAATGAAACGGGACCTACTCTTATTTGTTTTACACAACGCAGACGATAACTATTGGAAATGGCCTTATCTCACATATACTAAGAAATAACTAACGTTCTAAGGTGACCTACGTGTTGCTCGTGGACTAACTATGGCGGCAAAACCTACACATATATACATATATTACACATATACATATTACATATATACACATATATTTATGCACATATATACACATATATACATCCACACACCCACCACACACATATATACTATATATATAATATATATATATATACTATATACTATATATATATATATATATATATATATATACGTATACGTATACATACAT
>NC_136261.1:308000632-308206310 GCF_964187855.1 Myxine glutinosa
GTATTAATAATGTTTTGTAATATTAATATTGTGCTCGAAGTTATCATATTGTTGTCATTACTTTTGTTATTAGAAATAGCCTTGCAAAAACGCCACGATAAGCTATCTTATACACCTTAACACGGCATTTGTCCGAAATGGAAAACACTGGGGATGTGGACACATTAAGTCACGACAACCTCCGTTTTGTGACCTTTAGTCCCTCTGGCCAGTTTGGTTGAGATTGGATAAGTAACGAACGAATGTATCACAGTCAGACAGACAGACACCAAAATGCATATAATTGCACAAGACAGTCAGACAGACACAAGTACGATAATTCCTCAAATTGCGAGCCACAGACATGCATACATGTATGTTATTGTACATACATGTATACAATTATTGCATGTAGGTTTCATTGGACGTTTCTTAACATTGACACATCGGTTTTAGTACATTCGTTTCTGATTTCACTCTTTAGATCTTCCGTAGTATGTGGTCTCGTGGTATAAACCACTGATTTCAGGTGTCCCCAAAGAAAGAAGTCAAGGGGCATTAAATCTGGACTATCCATTGGTCCACGACGTTTTATCAAAAGCATCATCTCAAATATATATATATATATATATATATATATCATTCTGGACTTTTGAAACACCCTTTATAATGTGCCAGACATAAACAATAAGCCCACAAATCATAAACGTTTCTTAAATGCTTGCGTTTCGATTCCTCATGTTTACCTATCCGCACCGCATCGGCCAAAACACAAAACAGCTACTCCTTTTTTGCATTTGTTGTAACGTTTTGTTTTGTTTTAAGGGCCTTCCTTAAAGCTATTTGGATTTACAATAAACAATATATAGTCCATTTTCTGCAGTAATCATTTGGAGACTGGCTCTAAAACCAGGTCACTAGCTCGGTAATCTTCACTGTTGCATCATCTTTCACCTCCGCACACATGAAAACCTTTGTTCAAAGGAACACACAGTGTCCTTGAGGTTGAAATCCGGGCCAGCATTACTCATCCATCGACAAACCATTTTTGTCACGTCAATGAGATCATTAGGGTCAGAATAATTATGGTGCTCACTCTTTGATTTCGGATTATTGAATTGGCCACCCCCTGATAGACCATAGGCCTATGGTGATTAACTGTGGGTTAGTGTCTCATCGTTCTGCCCTCAATTCTGAGCTTTCTTCAGCTTGAATATCTTTGGAATCTTTGGCCTGGACACTGAGGCCTATACAAGAAAATGGCCACAGGCTGTTACGATGCCTCTCTATCGTTTATTGTTTCCTGTCTGATCTCGCTATGACGGCTTTCTTTATTCTGCCAAATATTCGTCTCAATTTCCACAGGGCTTTGAGTGTTCCTCTGCCAGCAAACTTCTTATTTGTCTCTAAAAGCCTAGTACTATACCCCCGATAATTTCCCCAGGAAAACACAGTCCAAGTTATACTCATACTATGACAACTATCGGAGACGCCTCTTCGCAGTGGTTGTACCCCCCCCCCCCCCCCCCAATCCAAGTCAGGGGCCAAATCTTCCCCATTCTTCCCTGCTGCCTGGATTCGCAGGGCAGCACGGTCACCGTCAGAGTGCCGATCGGTCCCCATGGACCAGCCCTTTTTCTCTGGTCTCTTTTCTTTCTCTCTGGTCCCTTTTCTTTCTCTCTCTCTGAAGATCTCTCCCCCTCTACCTCTCTCTCCCTCTCTCTCCCTCTCTTTCCCTCTTTTTCCCTCTCTTTCCCTCTCTTTCCCTCTTTTTCCCTCTCTTTCCCTCTTTTTCTCTCTCTCTCTCTCTCTCTCTCTCTCTCTCTCTCTCTCTCTCCCTCTCCCTCTCCCTCTCTCTCTCTCTCTCTCTCTCTCTCTCTCTCTCTCTCTCTCTCTCTCTCTCTCTCCCTCTCTCTCTCTCTCTCTCTCTCTCTCCCCCTCTCTTTCCCTCTGTTTCCCTCTCTCTCTAAAGATCTCTCTCTATCTCTCTCTAACCCTGTCATGGCCCTGATCTCATAGAAGGCGGGGTACGCCATTCTGGATGTCGGGGATCTTCTGGTCGCTCCTGCGAGATTGATCAGCTATCTCCATGCCGTGGGCTTTTTCGAGAGAACTGTCCAGGGATAAACAACAACACCTCATACGATATGATGAGCTGTGTCATACTCTTTATAGCAGTTTTCACAAGGAAACATGTGAAGTTGCCATTTCCTTCCCAGGAGTCAGTCAGCCAGGGCAGGAATTTGGAATTTGTTCATGGCACCAGCCATAGCTCACCCACTCGTTACAAAGGACCTGCAGAATCATTAATTGTCCACCAACTAATGCCAGCAGAATGGGACGTGCATCGTCCATCTGAGGGACGAGCGATGGCGCACACATTGATGAATCTCCCTGCCTCTGAAACACCAGGATTATAGCTGGGTCAGGATTCAAACCGAGGCTAGGCAGCTCAGAGGTGAGTAAACTATGGATTGCAAAATACAAAGATTACATACTATATCAATTTATACAGAAAGAGTATTCAAAGTGGGTTGGCCTGTTTGGTGTCCCCATGGGAACACATTGTCATGATGCGTGGATCCCATTTACGTGCTGTATTAACTTAACTTGCAATGTCCAAGCAGAAGTCTAGCAATGCAGAAGTTTCTCCATAATGTGGTTGTCCGACATGATAATTGCACATTATTTCCAGGAGCCCGAGGTCATTCCATGAATCTACTATTCCAGTATATTTAAGGGTCTATTTTAAACCGCGTTCTGCAGAACTCACTTCTTAAATGTGTTAGTATTACTATTCACTTAAAGGCTCAAATGTGACACATCCTTTCTGCCATTTCCTGGTCTGTACCACGGCTTTGTCAGTAGTTGCGAACGTAGAATTGCGAATTTATTAATTACTTGGTTTAATTAATTAATTTATTAATTTATTAAACAACATCTCAGATCATGTCTACAGTTTTTTTTAGTCTATTATTCACTGGTGACTAATGACAATTGCTATTTTTATGCCTCTGACAACAAAGTCGCCAGAGGCATTATGTTTTTGGATTGTCCGTCTGGCTGTCTGTCCGTTCATCTGTGATACGTTTTCATTACCGCGATAACTTGAGAACGGCTGAAGGGATCTTAGTCAAACTTGGTGCAGGTATGCATAATGAGGGAAATACGAATCGATTAGATTTTGGGGTCTCAAGGTCAAAGGCCAAAGGTCAGAGGTCATGTTAGGTAAAAAATTATGTTGCCGCGATAACTTGTGAACCAGTGAGGATAACTCACAGAGGCAATTCCACAATGCCAAGAAAAAGGTTGAAAAGGAACAAAGGTGAGCACATTGCTCTGATTGGAGAGGAGGAAAATGCAATATCAGCCCCCACTGGACTTAGTCCAAAACGGGGGCTTATGGATTGGGTCTCGTCCGTCCGTCAACCAATTTTGTTCATACTTGGCACAAAGACAATACATTATGGTATGCATGGACACATCATTTAGTTTTGCGATTCCATCAAAGATGGCCGACTGGCGCCCACTTAAGTTGTAAATAAATAGCACCGCAAAGCAGGTGTAACCCCTCAGCCCATGCATGGTGAAAGGAAGCATTGATGATAATTTGTTATTTGAAGCGAAGTTGTATACCGAGTAGGATTTTGCAGTAAAGAAATTTAATGATAGTGGCGATGTGTGGATATAATTATTGAACAGAACGATTCAAAAAGATATAACAGCTGCATGTGGGAGCATATAACAGCATGATTGAATATAGGAGTGGGTTATAAATTTATAGGGAGTGGCCAAAGAAGACCATAGAAAAGGATACCTTTAACTTTGAATTAATGTCAATGAACCATTGAATATTTCTATTGCAGAATGCATCGTGGCCAAATGTTTGTCTGTTCACTAACGTCTTAGCTACATTGTATAAGTCTCTGACCAGACTCCTGGGGTTCTGAACATTTGTCTCTTCACTAACGTCTTGGCTACATCGTATAACTCCCTGGAGTTATAATTTCATCTCCAACTCCACACTGAATTCATGCAACTGATTCTTCTCTGTATAGTCTGCGTCTATAGTGTCTGGATGAGAGAAACTTACAGGTATCATGGCAATAAGTTTGTTTAATCGTGTAGACAACAAGAAATTGCTTTGTGATAGGAATAATATGTTTCATGAACATCTGTGTGTATTTTGGGAGCCGAAATATTTGAATAAATGTGGTCAATAGTAGTCTGGTAGTCTGTTGTATAACTTGTGATGAGTTAGTTGAAGTTATACTGTTTGAGAAATGTGAGGAGCTGGCGACTTTGTGGTGATTGATGTGATATGTCGATGTTGAAATCTCCAAGTAGAACTGTTGGTGTGTTTTGTAGATGTTCTTTTTCAATGAGTCCTTGAATTGCTCGTTTCAGGTCATTAAGTTGTGTTCTTGGTGTACTATAAATTCCTATAACATTCAAATTGGAAACTTTCTGGTCTGAAGCATGAAAAATCGTAGTCAATGTCACTTCCACACTTTTGTAATTATGCCGAGTTGATGATGTGGTAAAGTCGTTGTTTGGTGTCACATATACTGCCATGCCGTGTGCAGGTATTTGGTGCGTAGGACAGCTTTCATCATTTCTGAATGGTATCTGGAAACTAGGGAGGGCAATGTATTGTGTAGAATCGTTCACTGAAAACCGTGTTTCGCAACAAATGAGTATATCAGCAGTGGTTAGTCTATAGTCAGTAGCAACATCAGGCAGGTTTTTTTGTAGCGATTGTGCGTTGACATATATATGATAGAGATATGTGAATCAGGACACTTGGCAAATGGTGCATCTTTGGAGGAAGATGATCTAAGGCGGTTCATCTCACGAACAACTGGTTGACCAACAGTTATCTTGTCTGGCACAAAGTTGCGTAGATGAAGTCCTGTAGGTGTTATCACTCTGCTCAGTGCAACATAGTAAAGATGAGGTTGAGCGCTACCCTTGAAATCTATGTAGAGTTGATCAAGTGTGTCTCCTTGAGACCTGTGGACAGTTCTTTTCTGACACACTGCAAAAATGGATTTAATCGGACAAGCCGTTCTGCTCGAAATTGACGGAAACCAATTTCAAGATGGCTACCGTGGCGGCCATATTGAAAATCACAGCACGCCCATCTTCGAAAGGAACCTTCCTCTACTCAACCCCAACACACACTGCAAAAATGAATTTAATCGGACAAGCCATTCTGCTCGAAATTGACGGAAACCAATTTCAAGACGGCTGCCATGGCGGCCATATTGAAAATCGCAGCGTGCCCATTTTCGAAAGGAACCTTCCTCTACTCAACCCCAACACACACTGCAAACATGGATTTAATCGGACAAGCCGTTCTGCTCGAAATTGACAGAAACCAATTTCAAGATGGCTACCGTGGCGGCCATATTGAAAATCGCAGTGCGCCCATTTTCGAAAGTAGCCTTCCTCTACCCAACCCCAACACACTCTGCAAAAATGGATTTAATCGGACAAGCCGTTCTGCTCGAAATTAACAGAAACCAATTTCAAGATGGCTGCCGTGGCGGCCATATTGAAAATCGCAGCGCGCCCATTTTCGAAAGGAACCTTCCACTACTCAACCCCAACACACACTGCAAAAATGGATTTAATCGGAAAACCTGATGTTGAACACGTCCTGAACCATTTCCCGGACATGCATTTACCGATGTTGTTCAAACTTGGCACACAAATAATGATTGATGGGTTACATATGCATGTAATTTTGTTTCGAGATCAGTTCCAAGATGGCTGACTGATGGCCATTTTGTTACTTAAACGTGTTCCCAACCATTTCTCTGACATGCATGGACCAATTTTGTTCAAACTTGGCACAAAGACAATACGTAAGAGTTTACATATGCAGAAGATTTTGTTTTGTAATCCGATCAAATATGGATGACTGGCGGCCTTTAACTCTGTACAGCAAAACTACCAAAACCACAGGGGCTATTACATTTAATGTCTTTTTTGTTGAATGGAGAAGTGTGACACAATAGGGCTGGAGACGGATCTTGCATTTATATAAACTCGAGAAAAAGTAGAAATTGAAGGCAGAATTTGAAAAAGAAAAGAACAGGAAGAAGAACAAAGAAGAAACATAAAAGTGGAAGGAAACAGATAAGGGAAACAGCAACATGGACAAGGATCTATATTTCACAACTCTTTCGTGATTGGTCATTTATCACCAGAAACATGGATAGCAGACAGCGCTGTGCTTGTAATGTTGAGCAAGGCAATATCAATGTGATGAAAGGAGAAACAAGCAACCTTTCAAAAAGCTGCCCTCTTCCCTCCCTTCACCCATAGTCCTTCAAAAACCCTTTCACGCAGCACTCAAAGATTTGGTTTCTATCTTTCCCATGTAAAAAGTTGCAGTATTTGGCAAGACTTGTTGATGTTGATGGAGGTATGTATAAAAAATGCATGGGGTTTGGCCAAGGAAAAATGGCTTGACTGCACCATGTAAGTAAATTATATTATAATGACAAAGTGAATACATCCTTAATTTCAAATTCAAATGCGAGTTCAAAATTTCCAAATATAAATATCCCATTGATTTCATATCTTCACAAAAACTGCTATTAGAGTGGAATTTTTCCTTCCGTCTCAAAATACAATAAGTATTGTTTCCACAGTGGAACAGACGCGACATACTGAACATGAGGAAGCATTAAATACATTATGGTGCTTGCAATGGAGATGGTAGGCCTCAGATCGCCACTGACCATTATACTCCCTTTCCTTCCCTGTATTTCAAAAAACAATATTGAGAATTCCTTTTGCACATCTATTTCCGCAAATGCAATTAATGTTGTCAAAACAGCAATACACACAATCTGTAGTAGGGTAAAGTAGGGCAACTTTCCCCCGTCCTGCAAAATCTACTCGGTTCTGGTTTTACGTTCAGTGTCCTGAATGTCTGCACCAGAGGGCTCCGCGCTGACAATTTAGTCAAGAAATTATACACAATATGTATGTGTGTATATATATATATATGCATATATATATATATATATACGTATATATATATATATATATATGTATATATGTATATATGTATATATATGTATATATGTATATATGTGTATATATGTATATATGTGTATATATGTATATATGTCGCATAAAATATATGATGATATGGGGGTCGCATAAAAATAATGTATTTCCTTCTGATTAGTTTTATATATATATATATATATATATATATATATATATATATATATATATATATATATATAACTAATCAGAAGGAAATAAACAATCAGCTCTGACCTAATCAATAAACCCCAGGTGGCTAGGATTTATATATATATTACTTATATATTATATATTATTTATATATATATTTATATATTATATATTATTTATATATTATTTATATATATATTTTATATATTATTTATTTATATATTTTATATTATTTTATATATTAATTATTTATATATAATAATAATAATAATAATTCATTTATTTTGTATAGCGCTTTTCATGAAGCCCAAAGGCGCTTATATATGTGTGTATATATATACAGTATATATATATATATATATATATATATATATATATATATATATATATATATATATATATAACTAATCAGAAGGAAATAACCAATCAGCTCTGACCTAATCAATAAACCCCAGGCGGCTAGGATTTCAATAGCCTAACCCCCATGCTCTTCCAGCCAATGAAAGCTGCATAGATCAACCAAGAAAAGCTACACAAGGTAAGCCATTTGCTGTTTCAAACCCTACCTAGGTTCTTCTACAGCTGCAGGCATTCACAAGTAGCACATAGATACATGAGAATCCAAATGCTACATCCCCCCTCAGCTGTTGGTCCAGTTTAATCACGTGTTGGCGAATCATCAGCGACCGCTTCGCCAGAAAGCGCACACCATCTAGGCTCCCAAGCATGCACTATGTGCAATGCCAACAGCAGTAAACATGCAGATAACAACACCCAATCACGACTCTCACCCATAATTGCAGGGAATTCCCATAAATTTCTCACCTGTAAATCTCACTGTACCCTCCAATTACTCTATGCCCCATTTATTCCAAGGCCAGAACCTTTGTACTGGCCTCTCCCCTCCGGAAGACTTCCTCGAATCTGTGATGAAGGCATTATCTGGCTGGCCATTTAACATACACACAACTCCCCACCTCGTCTAACCCACATGCATTGCATCAACAAGTTCATTTCCTTCGTCTCCATGTCGAGAAACTTTCCTATCCATTCTCACACGACACACAGCATTTATAATACATCCCCATCAATTCAATATTCAGCACAGTGGGGGTGGGTTTGCGGCTTGAGGGAGGGGCATCACATTCCTTTATTTCCCAGAGTTAATTTCTCCTCCCGGCAGCATCCTCAATCCTGTGTTCATCAGCCCACATGTCTGGGCATGGTAGTTCAGGGTGCATGTCCATGATGGCCGCTGACACGCTGGTGGGCAAGCAGGCTGGCAGGGAGCTGTTGGCATGTGGGGCAGCAGGTAGTCGTGGGTAGTGCAGCCGCCACAGGCAGAACAGACGGCTTCACTCTACTCTAACTTAAACAAATTCTCATCTAATCCTGTTCACTAATCCCTCCAATTATATTCCGCACATTTTTCTACTCCCCTCCCGGGAGCGAGCATAGGCACGTGCAGGGACTTGAAGGCTGGAGTGGTGTGACCTCACCTGGCTCGCTGGTGGAGTGGCTTTAAGGGAATATGCATTCCCTTATACTAACAACTTAGGACTCAATGGGTCCTCGGAAATGCCAATTGCTCCACTCCTCTTCTTTCCGGTGACTGTAGGCATTGAATGGTGTGAATGGGAAAGCATTGCTATTCTATCATAGTACTTTCAAAACACTTTGTTGATTTTTTACTCTTCCCCCTCTCCATCATGGTTCTGGCAATCAATTTCACCCACTGCTCTGCATGCTGGTGTCATCCTTGAATTTGAGACAAGCCCTCAAATCTGCTTGCCTGTACTCCAGAACAATCTCGTAGCTGGAAAATGTGGCCCCCTCCACAGGTTCCCTGCCTCCTCCACAATGCAGAAATCCCGAGTTCCTGAGGCCACTGAGTGCTACCACACTCTATCTGGATCATGGAGGCACTCACTAGCAACCCATGGCATGTGCTCTCTGGCACTCACCATCTCGGATACCCAGGTCTACAACAACAACAAAATTTAGCAATTCCCCCATTCCCTTCTGGCATTGGGTGGCCTCTACCGCTCATGCCTCTCAGGGCCCAATGCACATCTTCTCCAAACTCTGGGTTAAGCTCGGGCCACACTCCCAACCCAAGTACACATTTGCACCCAATTATTAATTCCTTTGCTTCCATCAGCACTAGCACCGCTGCAGCTTGCATGTTTCAAAACAGTTGAATCCCATTTACCTAACTATCCCTCATTCCACATGCCAATTTCACACCATTTGCTCTCCTATAAATTTGGTACACACCAGACTCCAAATCTTCAATTACATCCACCAGTATAGTTCACTCCTCCATTTATCTCTAGCCGTGTTGGGACAAGAGAAGGTAGAAGGAGGAAGGCATCATAAGTTATGTCATGAACACTGTATTAAAATCAACTCTGTAAAATGTTAGCTTGAAATCAAGTCCAATTCTCTTTTTATACCGAATTCTATGTCAATTTAACAATGTCCAATTTTCCCTCTATTGCCGTGTCCATCAATCTACTGCCTACTCTATTTTCCATCTCTACCTTGCCTCCTGGAGCCACTACTGGACCCCACGGAGCCCTGCAAGCTCGGTCACCACATCCACCTCTGACGTGAATCCTCCATGAGGCACACACATGGCCCCTCACTAACAGTCCTGGTGCCCCCACCTTTTCGCCAATACTCGTGGGTGGCACCCTAAAAAATGTACCATCCGTCATCCCCCTCCCTTTCTCCAGGGTTCGTCGGTAAATTGGTAAATTGTAGCTTACGCATCCCCTAACCGGCCCCCTGCTTTTCTACAAGGCTTATGTGGGACCTGCAGCATGCACACCTTGTGCTGTCTTCCTCTCATTCTCTAGGAGCCTCCTAAGGACCTGGAAGGAGCATGACCTCCTACTCCTAACCACATCAGAGGGGATTACATACAACATCATGTGGCACCCCTTGCTTTTCCATCAGCTCAACCGGAGCCGGTTCCATTTCCATAAACGCAGTGGGTAGCCATCTCGGTCCTCGAACTAACCAGTATGTCTATAATGGTGGCTCCCCGGGTGGCATTCCTTCTCCCTCCTTCTCTTTGTCCATACTAATCACGTCACCACCATGCACTATACTTGCATCCAAACACATGCACTCACACTCACCCGTGCCCTCACCCACAAGCGGTTCGACTTTGACTTCCAACGCTGGCAGTTCAGTGTGTAACATGACAGGTTGGAACAGTTGATTCGATGGTGCAGCCTCATGAGCGTGCTGAAGTGTGAAGCCTGGGCCTACTGTCATGTGCTTGCATCTTCTTTATTTATTAGACACCATATGAATGTAAATGAACACTCATTTTACAATGTGCTTGTTGCACATCACGTGCAGCGAATTTCGCTTCCCTGCACCTTCTATTTATTGTGATAAAAAAAAAAAGGCTTCTGTACACCGCCATTGAGGCTGGGTTTGCAAGCCACCATCTACGATTCCAATAGAAGACACATACAACAACAACAACAACATGCATTTTAAGGCCATTTTCCCTGCTAGAGCGGGGGTTGGCCTTGCGGTCCCCATGACAATCTTCTCCATTTTGCCCTATTTTCTGCATCTCCCCTTGTTAACCCCCTTGCCCGCATTTCTTCTTTCACCATCTTCAGCCAAGTCTTTCTCGGTCTTCCCCGTCCTCTACTTCCTTCTACATTCATTTCCATCACTCTTCTCAACCAGTCACTTTCATCCTTCCTCAACACATGACCAAACCATCTCAACCTATAGAAGACACATAATTACTCTTTTATGGAAAATGTTATTTGAGTTTGTTTTATCCTCAAAAATAGACCGTAGATGGTATCGTAGTGATGGTATCTAAAAATAGACCGTAGTGAACAAACATTCGAGTTCAAAGAATTGGCCTTTAAAACCTACCCTTATGAAGGGGGACAGACATCTGTACAAACACACAAACTGACATTGTGTTTTATATGGTAAATTTAACTGTGTTCTCTGCTGGAAAGCAACATTTGAAGTAGACTCGGGGATGACCCAGATAAATTGGTGAAGTGGGCAAACAGGTAAACAGAGGAGTGGATAAATATTTCAGAAGAAGGTAAAGGAGGAAGTGGGTGAAATGGTATGGAGGAGTAGATGAATGGGTAAAGGGGGAAAGTTACAGTGAAGTGAAAGAGGGGACTGGGCGAAGGAGTTAAGGGAAGTAGGTGAAGAGGTAGAAAAGGTCGTGAGAGATGGGGATATAAGTGGGAGTGGATGACGGGGTTGACAGAAGTGAGTGATTGGGTTTAGTGGAAGTATGTGAAGGTGTAAAGAAGGAACTGGGAAAAGGAGAATAAGTGGGAGTGGATGGTGGGGTTGAGGCAAATGTGTAAAGGGGTAGAGGGGATTGGGAGAAGGGTTGCTGGGTAAATAGATTAAAGGGGGTAGGTTTGCAGGTGTTAGCTGCAACGGGCCATCTAGTATTTTTTTTTTTTTTTTTACTCGAGATAGAGCATTGATGCTTTCGATTCGAAGCAGTTTCTTGGCAAGAGATATACCGAATGGTTAGTCATTGCCTTCCCAGCATAGTTTGTCCATGCTTATACAGTATATATATATATATATATATACATGAAATAAATGAGTGGAATCATTGTGGAGGTGAGCAGACAGAAGTGCAATGTGATGTTTTCTTTCTCTTTCACTGACACAGCTAGAAGTAGGGTTCTATAGTTTCTTATCTTGTACACTACTGAGACATGGGTCATTGGCAGAACCATGTTGGGACAATATTCTAGAATTTTCTTTCCCGAGTGGAAAAGCCCATGGAAGCTTTTGAAGGGCATGTTGCTTGCTGTAAATGAAAAACATACACCTTGGAGTCGTGCTTTCAATGTCACGTGCATGGGTTACTTTTCATGGCAAGGCCCGTCCTCTGCCTCTGGCTAATGGAGGTGTTGTTATGACATGCTGCATTTGCCTTCACTCAAAGCAGGCTCGCTCGCCTGCAGGCCTTGGGGTGTGCCTTTGGTTTGACAGGTGCAGGCGAGAGCTTGCTTTCCGAGATCAGGCAGCGATTCTACACCACCACGACCACATTCCTGAGAGGGGTTGGGGCGAGGGAGAGGTCGAGGTGAGGGATGCGGGGGTGGACATGCATGGAGCTGTGCTTTCTGTCATCCTGCAACACAACAGCGAAAGCACCTTCGCAAAGGTGAATCAAAGGTGTAAGTAATTTTCTGCCCGGCTATTGCAAACGACAGTTCTTCAGGTTGACGAGCTCATCGAAGTCTGAGCTCGCCAGTCCACCGGAGCAATTGCATTGTGGTCTCCGTCGCATTACTCGAAGCGAGAGTGAAATCATACAAGCATATTGCTTCTTCAGTACCATCTCCTCCACTGACAATTTCTCCTTCCTCTTCCACAAAGGTTATCTCTGGCAACACAAATGGAAAAAAAAGAAAAAGAACAACATTCAGAACCAATTGATTTTTTTTCTTCTTTTATCTCCAAATACCAAGGTCTGCACACAAATCATAAATTATTATGCAAGTCAGTTACTTTATTCCTTTTTCTTGTAGTAATTGCAGGTTGAATGATTATGATGGAAGTAAATTTTGGTTAATAATTCATTCAGACTGGTTTATGAATTTATTGGTTCCATTTCCTTCATCTCCTTCCACCAATAACCGGCCGATCGAACAGTAAGTAACCTGTGCCCCTACAATTTTGTGTGCTCTGCAGTACATGACACTCTGATTAAGTTACATTCAGCCAAGGTTAGCGAATCATTAACCTTGGATAACTTTACAGACTGATGATTAACCATTCACAAACATAATGCGGAAACCTCCAGCCGACGGATTTGGTTGAAGACGGTAGAATTAAACATTTGAGTCATTGGAAATGCTCGACCAAGAGCATTATTTTCATCCTCACATCACAAATACAACTTGATGAATATAATTTTGAGGCAAATCAACAATTTGAGCTGTTACGTGAACACACAGGGAAAGGTTGCCCAATAAGGGGCGTTGGTAATATTCTTTCACAATCACTGCAACTGGGGAAAAAAATTCAACTTATGGATGCAGGAACAACTTCAGTTCAATTATATTAAACGTATTCCAATTGTATATACTAGAAGTACCTGGTCCCTACGGGGGCAGACAGTGTGGGGGGGGGGGGGGGGGGATGTTGTTATCTTTATGATTATTAACACCATAGCAGAGTACTCACCCTATAGGTGATCTTGCTCCAAGCATGCAACACGCTCTTCCGACACATCCCTTTATTTGGGTGGTGTATAGGCAACAGATCACTGCCTCAAACACTCCAGGAAAAATAATAAACCCGGGTTACTTATATGAAGCAAAAACATGCCTACTGGCAATGTGCATATATCATACATTGCGGTTATATAGCTCGGATAATTTCAATGTGAACATCCCCCCAAATCCCCTCCCCCCCCCCCCCCCACCCCCCAAATTCCAAGATGGGTGAAGAAAAATGAAACCAAGAAAAATGAAAAATGTAACCAAGATGGTTAAATGAAACTTGCACATGCACACCTTCGAGGTGCCCTCATTAATCCATTGAGGTTTCAGCTTCCCAAGTCAAATCCTCTCGGAGCAGAAGATGATACATACATACATACATACATACATACATACATACACTTGCTCCATTATATATGGATTATAAATAAAAAATAACCACCTTTAGAGGCCATTTTTCCCCGCAAAGCGGGGGTTGGCCTTTTTCGGGAACCGTGGTTGTTGTTGTTTTTCGGTCCCCTTTTTGAAGCAATGTTTTACGGCCGGATGCCCTTCCTGACGCCAACCCTTTTTGCCGCCTTTAACGACAAGCAGGGAATTACCAGTGAACTGGTACTCAATTAGCCGACCTTGGAAGGATGACAGGCTGAGTCAACCCCCTTTGCGTTAATTCCAGGCTAAGTCAACCCCCTTTGCGTTAATTCAGCAATCGACCGGGATTCAAACCCAGGATCCTTGGATCCTAAGCCGGCACCCTAGCCGCTAGCCCAACACCAGGGTCTAAATCCATTATATATGGATTATTAAAGAAAAATGACAACCTTCCGTCTACGTAACTTTTCCTGACATATACCTTTCTACTGTGTTCTTACACTTCTATCTATCTATATTCTCTTCGGGCCAAGTGGCCCATAAGGCTGCAGTGCCTGCTCTCCAGTATTCTGCCCTGTTTCTGGCTATCGGCTTGGCTTCATTCCATGATCTCCATCCTATCTCCTTTCTTTCTTTCTTTTTTCCACTCTTCTCCTTCACGTTGTTCTAGGATGTCCCACTTTCCTAATTCCCTCAGGCTTCCATGAAAATGCTGTCACACAGTTGTTATCATCTTTCATTCTTAGCACATGTCCAATCCATTTCCATCTTCTAGTCTTAACTTCATCACTGATCTTGATTACTTTGGTTCTTTTTGAGTATTTCCTCATTTGATTCAAAGTAAGGCCATCTGATTTTCAATATACTGCCCAGACATTTTAATATACATGTGTCGAGTTTTCCGATTGTCCCCTTTGTTGATCTTCCAAGCCTCACATCCATATACAGTGCATTCAGAAAGTATTCAGACCCCTTCACGTTTTTCACATTTTGTTATGTTGCAGCCTTATGCTGACGTCCTTTAAATTCATTTTTTCCCTCATCAATCTACACTCAATACCCCATAACGACAAAGAGAAAACAGGATTTTAGAAAGTTTTGCAAATTTATTAAAAAGAAAAAACTGAAATATCACATTGACATAAGTATTCATACCCTTTGCTATGACACTTGAAATTTAGCTCAGGTGCCTCCCATTTCTCTTGATCATCTTTGAGATGTTTCTACACATTGATTGGAGTCCACCTGTGGTAAGTTCAATTGATTGGACATGGTTTCGAAAGGCACACACCTGTCTATATGAGGTCTCACAGCTGACAATGCATATCAGAGCAAAAACCAAGCCATGAGGTCGAAGGAACTGCCTGCAGAGCTCAGAGACAGGATTGTGTCGAGGCACAGATCTGGGGAAGCCTACAAAAAAATTTCTGCTGCATTGAAGGTTCCCAAGAGCACAGTGGCCTCCATAATTCTTAAATGGAAGAAGTTTTGAACAACAAGGACTCTTCCTAGAGCTGGCCGTCCGGCCAAACTGAGCAATCGGGGGAGAAGGGCCTTGGTAAGAGAGGTAACCAAGAACCCGATGGTCACTCTGGCTGAGCTCCGGCGATCCTGTGTGGAGATGGGAGAAACTTCCGGAAGGACAACCATCACTGCAACACTCCACCGATCTGGGCTTTATGGCAGAGTGGCCAGACGGAAGCCTCTCCTCAGTGAGAGACACATGAAAGCCCACTTGGAGTTTGCAACAAAGCACCTAAAGGACTCTCAAACTGTGAGAAACAAGATTCTGTGGGTAGCAACATTCAAGATGTTGGTAGCTTGATGACAAAATGACCATGTCATCAGCAAAGTCCAAGTCCTCCAGGTTGGTTGTACACTTCCACCTTATCCCTGTGTTATTTCTTTATCTTGTCGTCCTCATTATCCAGTCTACTTCTAGCAAAAATAAAAAAACATTACATCTCCTTGCTTCACTCCTGTTTTATACCATGAACCACTCTTGATTCTTCTCCCTCCTCTAGCACCGCACACTCATTATCCTCATACAAGATCTGTACCATTCTGATAATTTTGTGAGGATTCCATAACTAGCCATGATCTCCCAAAGGCTTTCTCGGTGCACAGAGTCAAAGGCTTTTGCAAAGTCCACCAAAGTAATGTTTATAGGGTGGCCTGCCATTCTGCAACCTGTTCAATTATGTTGCGCGGAATAAAGATTTGCTCCACTGTGCTTCTGCCTCTCATAAAGCCTGCTTGCTCATCCCTCAACTTGTTGTCAACTCCATCTCTAATTCTGTCTATCAGCACTCTTCCAAATACTTTACTTGGAACGGATATTAAAGTTCTTCCACTTAGGATTTAAAAGAATGTAGATAGATGTAAACACAAATATATGGTCATCGAAAGCAAATTGGGAATAACAAGCGTGGTGTTATAATATTGTGCAATTGATTAGCCTTCTTTGTTAATGATCACCAGTTCTTTCTTACCTGATAGCACGAGCTCGCTGAGCGATTCTTGAAGAAAATAAAACCCCACGATATCTCTTGGAAAGCAGAGGCTGTTAGGAAAGTATCCGAGTCGAGTATTAAATTCACCAAAGCCTGCTGTTGGCTTAGCGGTTTGGGTGCCGGCTTGGGATCCGAGGATCCTGGGAAACACCAACAGGGGGGTTGACTCAACCTGTCATCTTTCCGAGGTCAGCAAATTGAGTACCAGCTCACTGGTAATTCCCTGTGTGTCGCAAAAAGGTGACTAACAGGGTTGGCGGCAGGAAGGACATCCGGCCATAAAACGTTGCTTCAAAAAGAGGACCACGTGCCCGAAAAAGGCCAACCCCTGCTCTGCGGAGAAAAATGGCCTCTAAAGGTGGTTCTTTCTTCTTCTTCGTTGAGCACAGGGTCGTTTACCTTTTCCTCTTTAGGACCTCACTGGTCCACAACTACTACAATGGATTAATGAGGCTGCATTAATCATCAGGTTACAATAGGACATGGAATCATAAATGTGGCACTAAGGAAATTAAACATTGGAACATTTAGCTTTGTCGAGGGTATTCGTTTCAACTACAACTCGTGCATCATCATAGGTAACTCGGCAAATCGTGGCTCTAACTTCTGCTCCATTTCAGATGGTTCAACCATTTCCCAAACACAGCAGAATTCTTTGTGATTAAGACAAGCCGCTGTTAAAAATTGAGTATGAAACTGTATAATTCCGATGATTCAACCCAACTCGCAGTTTTTACAACTCGAGCCTGAAATTTTGAGCCTTCATTTAATTTCAAGTGAGTGAGTGTAGTCATCAAAATGTATTCCAGTCTTGTTCAGACACTGACAGGTTTCTACGACCCTTGTAGACTTCAGACACTGATAGGTTTCTACAACCCTTGTGGAGTTCAGACACTGACAGGTTTCTACGACCCTTGTAGACTTCAGACAATGATAGGTTTCTACAACCCTTGTGGAGTTCAGACACTGACAGGTTTCTACGACCCTTGTAGACTTCAGACACTGATAGGTTTCTACAACCCTTGTAGACTTCAGACAATGAGAGGTTTCTACAACCCTTGTAGACTTCAGACACTGATAGATTTCTACGACCCTTGTAGAGTTCAGACAATGATCGGTTTCTACAACCCTTGTAGAGTTCAGACAATGATAGGTTTCTACAACCCTTGTAGAGTTCAGACAATGATAGGTTTCTACAACCCTTGTAGACTTCAGACACTGATAGGTTTCTACAACCCTTGTAGACTTCAGACACTGATAGGGTTCTACAACCCTTGTAGAGTTCAGACAATGAGAGGTTTCTACAACCCTTGTAGACTTCAGACACTGATAGGTTTCTACAACCCTTGTAGACTTCAGACACTGATAGGTTTCTACAACCCTTGTAGACTTCAGACACTGATAGGTTTCTACAACCCTTGTAGAGTTCAGACAATGATAGGTTTCTACAACCCTTGTAGACTTCAGACACTGATAGGGTTCTACAACCCTTGTAGAGTTCAGACAATGAGAGGTTTCTACAACCCTTGTAGACTTCAGACACTGATAGGTTTCTACAACCCTTGTAGACTTCAGACACTGATAGGTTTCTACAACCCTTGTAGACTTCAGACACTGATAGGTTTCTACAACCCTTGTAGAGTTCAGACAATGATAGGTTTCTACAACCCTTGTAGACTTCAGACACTGACAGGTTTCTACGACCCTTGTAGACTTCAGACACTGACAGGTTTCTACAACCCTTGTAGACTTCAGACAATGAGAGGTTTCTACAACCCTTGTAGACTTCAGACACTGATAGATTTCTACGACCCTTGTAGAGTTCAGACAATGATCGGTTTCTACAACCCTTGTAGAGTTCAGACAATGATAGGTTTCTACAACCCTTGTAGAGTTCAGACAATGATAGGTTTCTACAACCCTTGTAGACTTCAGACACTGATAGGTTTCTACAACCCTTGTAGACTTCAGACACTGATAGGGTTCTACAACCCTTGTAGAGTTCAGACAATGAGAGGTTTCTACAACCCTTGTAGACTTCAGACACTGATAGGTTTCTACAACCCTTGTAGACTTCAGACACTGATAGGTTTCTACAACCCTTGTAGACTTCAGACACTGATAGGTTTCTACAACCCTTGTAGAGTTCAGACAATGATAGGTTTCTACAACCCTTGTAGACTTCAGACACTGATAGGGTTCTACAACCCTTGTAGACTTCAGACACTGATAGGTTTCTACAACCCTTGTAGACTTCAGACACTGATAGGGTTCTACAACCCTTGTAGAGTTCAGACAATGATAGGTTTCTACAACCCTTGTAGACTTCAGACACTGATAGGTTTCTACAACCCTTGTAGACTTCAGACACTGATAGGTTTCTACAACCCTTGTAGACTTCAGACACTGATAGGTTTCTACAACCCTTGTAGACTTCAGACACTGATAGGGTTCTACAACCCTTGTAGAGTTCAGACAATGATAGGTTTCTACAACCCTTGTAGAGTTCAGACAATGATAGGTTTCTACAACCCTTGTAGACTTCAGACACTGATAGGTTTCTACAACCCTTGTAGACTTCAGACACTGATAGGTTTCTACAACCCTTGTAGACTTCAGACACTGATAGGGTTCTACAACCCTTGTAGAGTTCAGACAATGATAGGTTTCTACAACCCTTGTAGAGTTCAGACAATGATAGGTTTCTACAACCCTTGTAGAGTTCAGACAATGATAGGTTTCTACAACCCTTGTAGACTTCAGACACTGATAGGGTTCTACAACCCTTGTAGAGTTCAGACAATGATAGGTTTCTACAACCCTTGTAGACTTCAGACAATGATAGGTTTCTACAACCCTTGTAGACTTTAGACAATGGTAGGTTTCTACAACCCTTGTAGACTTCAGACAATATAGGTTTCTACAACCCTTGTAGAGTTCAGACAATGATAGGTTTCTACAACCCTTGTAGAGTTCAGACAATGATAGGTTTCTACAACCCTTGTAGAGTTCAGACAATGATAGGTTTCTACAACCCTTGTAGACTTCAGACAATATAGGTTTCTACAACCCTTGTAGAGTTCAGACAATGATAGGTTTCTACAACCCTTGTAGAGTTCAGACAATGATAGGTGTCTACAGCCCTTGTAGACTTCAGACAATGATAGGTTTCTACAACCCTTGTAGACTTCAGACCATGATAGGTTTCTACGACCCTTGTAGCGTTCAGACAATGATAGGTTTCTACAACCCTTGTGGACTTCAGATAATGATAGGTTTCTACAACCTTTGTAGAGTTCAGACAATGATAGGTTTCTACAACCCTTGTAGACTTCAGACACTGATAGGTTTCTACAACCATTGTAGAGTTCAGACAATGATAGGTTTCTCCAACCCTTGTAGAGTTCAGACAATGATAGGTTTCTACAACCCTTGTAGACTTCAGACAATGATAGGTTTCTACAACCCTTGTAGACTTCAGACAATGGTAGGTTTCTACAACCCTTGTAGACTTCAGACAATGATAGGTTTCTACAACCCTTGTAGAGTTCAGACAATGATAGGTTTCTACAACCCTTGTAGAGTTCAGACAATGATAGGTTTCTACAACCCTTGTAGACTTCAGACAATGATAGGTTTCTACAACCCTTGTAGAGTTCAGACAATGATAGGTTTCTACAACCCTTGTAGACTTCAGACACTGATAGGTTTCTACAACCCTTGTAGACTTCAGACACTGATAGGTTTCTACAACCCTTGTAGACTTCAGACAATGATAGGTTTCTACAACCCTTGTAGACTTTAGACAATGGTAGGTGTCTACAACCCTTGTAGACTTCAGACAATGATAGGTTTCTACAACCCTTGTAGACTTCAGACAATGATAGGTTTCTACGACCCTTGTAGCGTTCAGACAATGATAGGTTTCTACAACCCTTGTAGACTTCAGACAATATAGGTTTCTACAACCCTTGTAGAGTTCAGACAATGATAGGTTTCTACAACCCTTGTAGAGTTCAGACAATGATAGGTGTCTACAACCCTTGTAGACTTCAGACAATGATAGGTTTCTACAACCCTTGTAGACTTCAGACCATGATAGGTTTCTATGACCCTTGTAGCGTTCAGACAATGATAGGTTTCTACAACCTTTGTAGAGTTCAGACAATGATAGGTTTCTACAACCCTTGTAGACTTCAGACAATGATAGGTTTCTACAACCCTTGTAGACTTCAGACAATGATAGGTTTCTACGACCCTTGTAGACCAGACAATGATAGGTTTCTACAACCCTTGTGGACTTCAGATAATGATAGGTTTCTACAACCTTTGTAGAGTTCAGACAATGATAGGTTTCTACAACCCTTGTAGACTTCAGACAATGATAGGTTTCTACAACCCTTGTAGACTTCAGACAATGATAGGTTTCTACGACCCTTGTAGACCAGACAATGATAGGTTTCTACAACCCTTGTAGACTTCAGACAATGATAGGTTTCTACAACCCTTGTCGACCATTTTCAGAATCTAAAGTTGACAATTCCACAAAGCATGATATTATGTGCTGCGAAAACATTCTCATCGTGAGGGATGTAATGGGGTTTCTTACCGTTGCCTTTCTGGCCACAATCAAGTCAGGATTTGAAAATGACCTTTTGGGGGTGCGGGGTGGGATTGTGCAATTTACTAGGCCTCTCCAATTTAGAGAAACAGTAATATTTCTTATTTCATGCGAATGTTTACTATTTCTTTTAAGGGCCTGAGTCAGGGGCTGAAAGGAAAAGTTTTTGGTTCAAGTCTTTCATGAATTGTCTGGCCTACTGGCCTGATGTTTGACTGAATGTGGCAGGAATTTGTAGTTTGTTCAGGGTGCCGGCAATAACTCAGGGAAACTTTCCATGGTATATGATCTCACAATGTCCTCTCTGCGAAGACACGGTGTGATCCTTAATGTCCATCAACCAGTGCTGGCAGACGGAGTCCTCCGGCTTAACGTTCTTTTGATGGATAGCACACAGATTGGTGCCTCGCCCTGCGTGCAAATCACCAGGATAACAGTGTATAGCTGGTTGAGATTCGAGCCGAGACGAGACAGCTCAGAGGAGAGTGCTCCTATCTATCAGCTGTCCTGTCTGCCAATCTTTCATATGAATGACCTTGAGTAAAAATAACGTTAAACAGAGATGTTGACGAGTATATTCAGAGAAAAGGCCAAAAGGAGAAGTGATGCAGTTCACGAAAGCAGAAGGTAGTCCATAACAAGGGACCAGGATATGCGCCATAACTTGCATGGTATCTCGGATTACATTGTTGCAGTTCTGTTTTTCGATAGAGATAAGTTGCAAAATGACAGGCAACTGCCAGTGTACAAAGAGTAACGCACGAAAGGTTCATTTTAACACAGCGTGGTAATCGGACCAAAAAAACACCTTTTTTTCAACAGTTTTACTACCTGGTTTCCCTAGAGCTTATTTCATTTATTCTACTGGAGGTGATTTTCGCGTGAACTTTTGTTATGTTGAGAGACTTACGCATTCCAAAATTGTGTAGTTATTTAAACCTGTTGACTCATGTGTTTGGGACACGGTTGAGGCATGTAACACAAGTCAAAGGGGCACCATTGAATGTGCTGGAAATGCATAGAACGGACTTCACAACTAAAACTGGCGCACGGCCTAAAATATCCTTCAATGTTTGGTTTGTTGGAGCTGGAGTATGGTAGGACTACTGCTTCTCTTTTTTTTCTCAACATCTCATTGCCTTCTTTGTTCATATGTTGTTGTAATTATATGCTGGCTCAATAACCATACTGTCAGAATGGGTGACTTTGAACGCTTGTGACAATGTCTGTAGTAATAATATTTATTGTCTATCTAAGAGAGTCACAATTGAAGTGGAACAAATGGGTTCAAAAGCGCCAATGCGGAGTTTTTCTTTTGCATACTGAGTCAAGGCTCATGGAAGAGCAAGAACGCTGAACGGACCGGGACGCAACAGAACAAGAGGAATGCAGTAGAGAGAGGGGGGAAACACCAACAGAAGAGCTGAAGGACAAAATAGAGGGAGACTTGGAAAGACAATAGGTGTGGGGAGGAATGGTGCTGGGCTAGGAAGGGTTAATGGGAGTAATAAAGATAATGGGTCAGGATGAGGGATGACACAATTGAAATCCTGGGAGGAAAAGTGAGACACAACAGTCTCTGGAACAGTGATTCCAGAAATGGAAGAAGTGAGGGATAAAAGAGTTGAGATGCGCAGTCCCATTCCAATAATTTTGAGAGCTCGAGATTCCACAGAATCCAGGAGAGACCAGCGTGATGCTGGAGTGTCAATCCAGGAGAGATAGAGCAATCTCCATTGTGCGATTAACAATTAAGGCCTTGCAGACTTTGAGTAGCTCTGATTTTCCAAATAAAGTTTTGGATCGATGGAGAATGCCCAATCTGTGGCTTGCTTTGGAGGCCAGATTTGTTCCATGGTCGGCCCAGAAAAGGTCATGGCAGATGATGAGGCCTTGAAATTCAAGGAACTGAACTTGTTCCAATAGATGACCAAAGAAATAGATAGGTGTGTTATTTTGATGAGCATTTCAAAGTGACAGAGTGAGACTGTGGAATTTTCCAGGATTGTATGACTTGTAGTCCAATACATTTTAACATACCACTGGATTTCATTATTTTAATTTATGAATATTTTGGTTACAAATAGGCACTTTGAAAATAACAGGTGATAAAAACGGATATTCAAAACTGCGCAAGTCATGCTTGAATGTGAGATGACATCAATTACCCGACATGCATGTACAACACCCATGGCAACGGGCAAGATGGCGGAGTCCCACGTAGTTGTAAAGATGTGAGAAAGGGCCGATTTTTGGAGTAGTTTTGAGTTAAAGCAAAGCAAAAGTGATAACAAAACTGAAGAGGACATTACCATTTGTCACCATTTTAATGCCTTTATCAAAGACGCCGGAGGGACAACAAATTTGACGACACATCTGTCAACGCCATCCACTTCAGCTGTCACATTCACAGTCTGTTCACAAAGCAGGAAAGAAATGACTAGTAAAGCCATTCAAGTCAACACACGTATTCAAAGGTTCCACCTCTCAGCCGACTATAGGTAGTGACTTGTTTTCATCATTTAAATTGACTTGTGTTCATCATTTATTAAGTCACACCTGAAATTACTGCAAAGAAAGATGTTGGAACAAGTTTGAACACTGATTTGGCAGAATGCATAACTGTAGTGTATTGTCATATGTATCGCAGTGCAGGTATCTGTATCCCGGTATAATTCAACAGAAAAACTTTGGAAATACCCATCTGTAATACATATATATATATATATATATATATATATATATATATATATATATATATATATATATATATATATATATATATTGTTACGGACGCGGTTAAAGATGTTATATTTGCCGAGCGGAGGCTCCGCGACCGAACAGTTATTCCCCGTTTCTAAAACCCGATTTACCCCAAACTTTGGCCGGATCGCGCCACCGCTATTCAATCGGGAAAACTCGAAAGCGACCGAATGCAAAGAGGAAGAAGACGTACAGAAGAGTAACTGGGTTTATTATTTACACATATAAGCAAGAAGAAAGCAGTCACGTTTATTTACAGGCACATGAGATGCAGGAGACACAGTGAAATCCTTAGCTTATACAAGCTTAATTAACCCAGGGACAGAACAAACAAGGACAGACTCACGCGGGGAATGATGATAGGACTGGCGGGAGATGGATGGCTGGCGGGATAGGGAGGTCCAACTGGTCCTGCAGCCGATCGACTCGTCGGGCAGCCGCCGCTCCTTCGCGGCCCTGCTCCAAACTGCCGTCCAGGCCTCACGCTGCTGTGGCTGCAGTTTCGGTGGCTCCAGCTGCAGTAAATGCAGTTTCGGTGGCTCGAGCTGTAGTAAGTGCAGTTTCGGTGGCTCGAGCTGCAGTAAATGCAGTTTCGGTGGCTCGAGCTGTAGTAAGTGCAGTTTCGGTGGCTCGAGCTGCAGCTCAACTCTGGACTTCTCCCGGACTCAACTCAAAGCGCCTCTCTTGGACCCAACTGCTTGGACTCCCTCTCGTCTCTCTGTAAAAGCTCATCTCTTCGGGAAACGCCCTGCCGTGGGTTATATAGGCCCCGCCCCTCAACCTTTGCGAACCTTCCCGATCGCTCTTCCTCCGCCCTCTCTAGCCAAACCCCTGGCTCATGGTTGGTCGAGTGGGGCTGGCTCACTCCTCCCCTCTATGACGAGGTGGAGACACGCCTTTATTCTCCGACCCTGCCTCGTGGTCAATGGCGGCAATTGGAGGGGAGGTTCTTGGCAATGGCACTCGAGGCCTGGCAATGACGAAAGGGGAAATGAAAGTTTTGGGAATGGGAATGAAGGGAATCTATCTCTTTCACTGGTGCAATGGAGTATTTCAATTAATGGGAGACACAGCCTTACCCTAAAACACATAATAAGATATAACTATCAAACAGGGGTATTCTATGATGGGCTGACGTGCATGCTCTTGGACTAATTATGGGACGCCCTTTGACCTTTATACAGCTCCGGAGGCAGGAGGCGCAGAATAAACAATATTCATCACCAATTTACCACAATACAACACAATCAAAAAAATGCAATCCTCATATCCGCAACAATATATATACATATTGTATATATATATACAGTCATGTGAAAAAGTAAGTAGGGCCTACACCCCATGTAAAGTTTTGAATTTTTCAACATATTTCAACATACAGCTATTTGATCTTCATTTCAACAATATTGATAGATAAAGGTGATATAATATAACAAATATCATGAAACATTTACATTTTGTAGTCCATTGTATAATTTAAATAAACATAAATGCAAATTTCGCATGTGGAAAAAGTAAGTACACCCCTACATTTATCACTACTTCAAATACCTAAAACTAGAATCAGGTGCACCAGCTCAGGTGCAAATGATTAGAACATCGTTAGAGAGGATCTTGGAGGAACCTGTCTTATTTAAACCTCAGACATTTAGTTTGGTTTGCTCTTTGTTGTTGAAGTGTGCGGCGTCACCATGCCGAGCTCAAAAGAGCTCTCTGTCGCCTTCAGAAAGAAGGTTATAGATGCCTACGAGTCTGGGAAGGGATTTAAAAAGATCTCCAAACAATTTGAAATCAATCATTCGACTGTCCGGAAGATCATCTACAATTGGAGAAGATTCCAAACAACTGCCAACTTGTTCAGGCCAGGTCGCCCCAGCAAGTTCAGCCTGAGAGCAGACTGCAAGATGCTGAAAGAACTGCAAGAAAGATTCTGTGGTTTCTAAGCTGGAGGGAATGTTTCCACTGTACAGTATATACTGCCATTCCTGTGTTTTTTCAGGTTGGAAGGGTGGGCATGAGAAAGAGCACATGGCAAAAGCTTACGCATACAGTGCATGTCAGTGAACACTTTTCGTCAGTTTTATGCCCCAAATAAGAGACTTCACCTGTGTCAATTTGGTCCAACAGTTGATCACGCTCGCTGTAGGTCATTATGTCCTCTATTAATTACCATCAAGTCGGCATTTGAGATACCACCTATGTCATGAATTTAGCATTTGTGACACATTTGTTCTTCTGTTAGGCTCTAAACTCGAAAGTTTATTTTACAAGATCTTCTAATGATGAGACATTTTTACTCTATTTTCTTGGTAAAATCCCTGCTACACAGGTGTTGTGATTGATAGTCGGAGGAAACTAATTGTGCAGGGCATCTAAATATTTTCATCGTCTGACTGATCACTAAAATTCATCAGACTTCTCTCCACCTGTTAGTTCCTCGAATAATTTGGCCAGCTGAGTTACAGTTGAAGTTCAGAACTTGACAGTGGAATAAATTGGGAAGTTAGAATTTAAAAAGACAATATTGTCTGCAACAGGTGTTCTTCAAAACCCATCGGCGTGTGGCTTCCTTCCTCGGACTTTAATGCACCGATACCTTCCTCGGAAAGCAACCTCCTACCAAACATGCACACTTTACTAACCCTTGTATCTGAAGTCTACATTCAGCTGAGACAGCTCAAAGTCCAAGGCAACGAGCATTTCGTTTGTTGTGGCAGAGAGTGGCTGAGGAGGGTGAATGGAGGAGATGGGGTGAGGGAAGGGCAGTGGGGACATGTAGTAGAATACACAGAGTCTGCATCGGGAGTTTATTGAGGTGGACGAATCATCAATAGTTAGGAGAATAACAGACACGATATCACATTTTCTAATGAAGAGGTAGCTCCGGTAATAGGTATAGACGCTGTATTGAAAGAGCACGACAAAGATGGCACCTTGTTTAGCGTACGTGCTCTCAATAATCCATGGGCAGATACTTCACATGGTCTCCTCAATCGTATCGATATTCCAAAATAGTTTTATCATTGTTTGCTTTTCTATGCCAACATTTTCTATTAAAACCTATTAAACCCTATTGTACAGTAATTAAAACCTATTGTTGTAAATTAAGGCTCTCAGTATGGGTATTTTTAAATTAAAAATTATTTTATTCAAAATATGGATCTTTTTCAACCCACCTGTCGTGAGGCTAATGTTTTTCTTTTTTCATTATTCCTGTCAATTTTTCCATATTATTACATGGGATGTTGAAAAGGTTTGTGGGATGAGATATTCACAATATTTGAAGAAATGCCAAGATACTTTGCATTTTTCAAAATAGAGCATACACAGGGCGTTTACAAATTCAAACCATAACAAAAAATAAACAATGAAATGGGATTCAACAATACGGTTTGCTGCATGTGAAATAACAATTCTTAAAGTTTTATCGTCAAGTTTGTCAAGATCATCATCCGAATCCGATATGGGCTTAAGGAACTGCACTCGAACGACTTACCTAAGTGTTTCACATCCTCGCCACTTGTGCTTAGCCGGCCTGTCCCTTCCTCTGCAGGAATCTGCAGGTCTCCGTAAACGTTCTGTGCCACAAACGAATCGTCGGTCTTTCTCAATGGTAGCTGCCTTCAACAGGTCGTTCTGAAGCTTCGTTGAACCTGCGTGGCAGATGCGGTCTCTTTTAACCAGGCAACACATTGTAACTTTTCTTGCGAGGGCGCCATTTAAAGTAAATGTGATGTCACGTGTCAAGTTAATAAAACTTTGAGAAATGTTCTTTCACATGCAGAAAACCGCATCGGTGTATCCAATTTATTTTCTTCATTAATGGTTGAATTTGGAATCATAATTTATGGACACTATGTACAACTTGAAAGAAACAAGATTTCCTTATTTGTTAAACTTTGTAAATAACAATTGAATTATACTTTTCATGGGCTCCAATTATTTCCAACTCCTCATGTTATCACATGAGGAATGCTTTAGGTCCCACGTCTTTTTGGCACAACTGAATGGCCAAGCTTGACGTTTGACCGAAAGTGGCAGGAACTTATAATTTGTTCATGGTGAGATATACATATAAATATATATATATATATATATATATATATATATATATATATATATATATATATATATATATATATATATATATATACACACACCAGGAAATTGATGCTGATAAAGACCTTTGTGCCAGAGTGTGCATGGATGTCCACACTCGACTAGTGGAGTGTGTGAATGCCAGGGGCAAACAGTTTGAACATTTGAGGGATTAATATGTTTATTATTGATATGTTTATTATTGATATGTTATTATTGATATGCTTGTATAATCAATAAAATACGTTTTGTGCACACGTTTTGTTTTTCATTACTGTATACCTACTTTTGCAGCCCCCTGTATGTATATATATATATATATATATATATATATATATATATATATATATATATATATATATACATAATATATATATATATATATATAATATATATATATATATATATATATAATATATATATATACAGACTTGGCATTTAATATGGAATTTTTTTTTTTTCTTGACTTGGGTTTACTTTCTGAACTCAGTATATCAATCTGGTGAGTTTCTTTTACCCTTCGGTGATGTCTTTGTTGAAAGAACCATGTCACTGATTGTCTTTCGCAGCAAGAAGTCAATAACAGGATTATATCACAGGTGGCATGACAAAATGTAAGGACAGGTACATTTGACGCTTGGCTTCACAATCGGGTATATAAGGGTTGTTGCGTTCTGTATTAGTGGACAACAACTGCTGCACGTCTACAAAAGTTATTGCTGCTTCCTCTGAAGATGGTCCGTCAACTTGACAATGCTGTTTGTCATGGAGTGGTGGCTTTACGAAATTCTGGCATGAAACAGCGTGCTATTGCTCGGCAGTATGGCATCACTCAAGTTCAGGTATCAAAGATCCTGAAACGAAATGCTCAGAGGGGTGTCCCTACTCCAATACCGAGGCCAGGACATCCACGCAGAACCACAAGGAGAGATGATCGCCAGCTGCACCGGTTAGTCTGCAATGGCCGTACCAAGTCAGCTAATCGGCTTAGGGCTGAGTGGCAGCAACTGACAAATGTGCCTGTATCCAGAAGGCTAGTCAACCAACGACTGGTTCAAGCAGGCTATCATGCCAGGCATCCCCTGAGAAAGCCACGCCTGACCAGACAACACAGCCAGCGCCGATTGCAGTGGGCCAGAGAGCACCATCAATGGCAGCCAGGACACTGGAATCATGTGACCTTCAGTGACGAGTCTAGATTTCTGGTCTATCGTCAAGATGGCCGCGTCCGAGTGCGCAGACAAGTGCATGAAGCCCACAACGAAGATTGGATAGTGCCAAGAGTCCAAGCTGGAGGTGGTGGGGTGACAGTTTGGGCTGCTTTTCATGCAGGGGGCAAAACTGGCCTGGTTGTTCTGAATGGAAACCTGAACCAGTTCAAGTACAGGGTCATTCTGGAAGAAACATTGCTTCCATTTGCTCGTGCAGCCTTTCGAGGAAACTTTGTCTTCCAAGATGATAATGCACGGCCTCATCGTGCTCGCATGATCCAACACTTTCTTGCTGACCGTGGTGTGGAGCAAATGGAGTGGCCTGCCATGTCCCCGGATATGAATCCGATAGAGAACTTGTGGGCAGAATTAACGCGTCAAATCGACAACTTGGACCAGCAGCCTGCCTCTGTGCATGAATTGCAGCAGGCTATTGTCACTGCATGGCAAGCGATTCCTGTCTAAACCTTGGCAAATCTCGTGAACAGCATGCCTCGACGTGTACGTGCTCTCCTGAATGCTCGTGGGGGTTTCATGAAGTACTGAACTGTAATTTTACTGTCCGTAATGCCAGTCATAATTTAGCTTTTGTTTTTGTTGAAAAATAATTTGGCTAATGTGCAAAATAAAGAGATACTTCTGGAAGACGTACAGAAGTTTAACACAGTACTGTCCGTGAATTGAGTTCGATATCAGTTTACATCAATTTCAAGGATCAATTTATTTGCTTTGAAATGTCAAATGTGGTTTTTGTTTCCTTTAAAAGTCACATTAACAAAATCTGGAATAATTTCAACATAATTCCAATGAACTTTTGGTTCTAAGTCATCTTGAAAAGTAAGTTCACCCCCACAAAAAAAAATTCCATATTAAATGCCAAGTCTGTATATATATATATATTGTTGCGGATATGAGGATTGCATTTTTTTGATTGTGTTGTATTATATTGGAGATGGTGATGAACATTGTTGGATATGGCCCCTCCTGCCTCCAGAGTTGTATAAAGGTAAAAAGGGCGTCTCGGTAATTAGTCCAAAAGCATACACGTCAGCTAATCATAGAATACCCTTTTTCAGTAGCTTATATCTTATTATGTGTCTTAGAGTAAGGCTGTGTCTCCCATTAACTTAAATACTCCATTGCACCAAGTGAAAAAGATAGATTCCCTTCATTCCCATTCCCAAAAACCTCCATTTCCCCTTTCGTCAATTGCCATTCGCATTGCCAACCAACAATTGCCGCCATTGGCCACGAGGCAGGGTTGGGGAAGAAAGGCGGGTCCCCACCTCGTCATAGAGGGGAGGAGTGAGTCAGCCCCACTCAACCAACCACGAACAAGGGGTTGGACTTGGAGAGGGTGTGGAGAGAAACATCAAGGAGGTTCGCGAAGGTTGAGGGGCGGGGCCTATATAACCCGCAGCTGGGGCGTTCCAAAGAGGCAGATGAGCTTTTACGGGGATGAGCTACGACAAGAGCGGAGTGTGTGGTTTTTTTGGTCAGAGCTGGGTTGGTCGTCAGTGGTGGTCAGTGTTTGCGTAGAGTGGAGGGGTTGCGTTGAGTTGTAGGTGGTGAGGAAGAGTTGGACTAAGCAAGAGAGAAAGAGTCCTGGAGTTAGTGAGAGAGGGAGAGAGAACCCGTCACACCAGACCCCCCACCAGCAGCGTTGGCTTGGCTCCACCAAGCAGCTCCGACCCGCTACCCCGCGCACACGACAGGATCGTTGGCATCGGCGGCCGTCGAGGTCCAGCCCGACGTCCCGTGCGGGATCAAACTCCAGCCAGCTCCGTGCCTTCCTCCAGCCACCCACCTCCTGTCATTCCTGCCTGCAATTTCCATCCATTTGCGTACGTGAGTTTGTTTTGTTCGTGCTGTCCTGGGTAGTAACAATAAGTCTGTATAAGCTAAAGATTTCACTGTGTCACCTGCGTCTCATGTCCCTGTAAATAAACGTGACTGCTTCTGTTTGCTTATGTGTGTACATAATAATAAACCCAGTTACCCTTCTGTACGTCTTCTTCCTCTTTGCATTCGGTCGCTTTAGAGTTTTCCATATTGGGCAGCTGCGGTGCGATATGGCCAAAGTTTGGGGTAAATCGGGTATTAATCAGGGAAGCACTGTTCGGCCGCGGCAACACCACCGCTCGGTAAAATAACATCCTAAGCCGCGGACCGTAACAAATTGGTGTCAGAAGTGTCTGATTCGGACCTGAAGCGTTTAACGCGCTCAAAATTACAAAGTACCGAAATTGCTTTTGTTTTCAAGGAAAACCCGAATTTTGAAATCGCGCCATGGCTGGTCAAGGCGATCGGATGCAGGTGGGTGAGCTAGAGGAGGGGTTAGGAGTAACCCAGGATCAGAGGGACGAAGTAGAGGAGAACATTGGCAATGTGGTTGAGGGGGTATCAGGTGCACAAAATGGTGTCCTCGCGCACATGGTTAATGCGGCACCAAATTTAGCCACGCCCGTGGTCGCGGCAGCCGAGCCAGAGATGCCGGAGTACATGTGATTTGTTATGGCCCAAATCATGGCGGGAATGAAGCGGGAGAATGACGGTCTTAAAAAATTGAGTGATAAAATGGAACAATGGGGAAACCAAATTGAAGCAACAACGAACGGATTGGGAAACCAAATGGAAGCAATAACGAACGGATTGGGAAACCAAATTGAAGCAATAACCAACAGAATGGGTGACCGCATGCAAAAATGTAGGGAGACCATGGATCGCATGGTGCGCGAAAGGGTCCCAGGGGTGCACGAGGAGGTAACGCGGGTCGAGAAGCGCTGGTTGAGCGAAGCGGAGGAAAGCGCGGGTACAATGACGGGGGTAGAAATCGCGACACGGGGTTTGGAAAAGCCGGCGACCGATGAGGTAGAGGGAATTTTATTAAAGCCAACGGTCGTCGAGGGGAACAAAGACAAAGCAGTGCTGGGAATTAAAATTGAAGAGATGACGGAGGTAGCCCGGGAATTGCAGGGAGAAATGGAAAATGTGCAAAGTCCCTGCTCACATCACGATGCTGTGCTTAACCCGAATGGAAGTTTGCAGGTGCGCGTGGAGTAGAGGATCCCCCAGGTGAGTCGTGCTGTATATTGTGCGGGGAGATTTTGTAAGAGGATGTTTGGCGACAAAAGAATTTTCGCACGCTTGGGATCGAGGAAGCATCCGGGCGTTGGTGAAGGGTCCCGTGTGAGTGGAAATGGCACGCGTGTGAAAAAAAAGTGCGTCGGCGAGTGGGTGTGTTATAAAGTGTGGGAGTGAAACCGAGTGCGAGCGAGAATGCACGTCGGGGTGTACGGAGTGTACGTGCGAGGGTGAGAGTGACCCGGAGAGTGAGTTGGTGGTGGAGCGGGTGCGAGAATGCACGCTTGGAATGGTCGAGGGTGTGCGAGGAAGCACACCTGAGTTGGTCATGGCGCGGGTGTGGGAGAGCCCATGTGAGCGCGTTAGTGGGTGGATGCCAGAGTGCACGCCCATGGTGAGTGTTACGGAGGACGTAACGGAGGAGAGGTGTGGACCGAGGTGTGCGCAAGAGTGTGCGCGAGAGGTGTGGTGTGTAACAGGGCGAGCGTTGGTGGAATGTACGGACAGCGTTGGAACGCCGGGTTTTGTGAGGGTGAAAGGGGTAGCGTATGCGTGTGAGCATTCCGGTGAAGCATCGACGGTAACCGGGTTAGCGGTTAGAGCGACGGATAGCCGATGCGAGCACTCGGTGCGAGGAGCCCTTTGTTGGATGCGAGGCCCGGCGCGGTTCGAAGCTGCGTCGTTTCTCTTCGAAGCGTCGTTGCCGATTCGGGCTTGGCCCCGCCCCGCACGGTCGAGTCCGGGCCTTGTCGGGCGAGGCGACCGGTCCGGTTCAAGGGCGAGTGGGAGGAAGCGGACGGTGCCCCCTCGTGGGGACGGGGTTCCGACCGGGGGAGATTGAGCCATCGGGCCCGGGACCGCAAGGTGCCGCGCCGAGATGGTGCGTGGAATCTCGGCCCAACCAAACCACCTCCCTTGAACCGAAAGCCGGACGGATTCAACCTGCAGGCGACCAAACCACCCGAATTCATTGCTCAGCTTTACGAAGCCGAGTTTAATGATGTCATGACGCACCGAGGCTAGGATATAGCGGACTGTAATGATGGTGATAGTAATAGTGTTTTGGCCCCGAAATTAGAAAAACAAAATTTGAAGATTGGCAAAGGATTGGCAGAGTGATGATTGGTAATGGTACAGGGATTGGCAGATGATTGGCAAATTTTTGATTGGCTGAAATTTGGTGAGCGAAATTGGTAGTGTAACGTCCCCGATGTGGTGGGATGGCAACTCTGTCATCCCTCACAGAGGGGGGCAAAGGAGCACTCGCTTATGGGGTTGATGGCAGTGAAAACTAGCCCGGGAGGGTTAGGATATATCGTGTGTAGGGATCTAGCGAAGATGACATTAGATAACGTTAAGATTAGTTAGTGACAAGGACACCTGTAGTGGGGACGCAGGTAGTTTAGAGTGGATGATAATGACGTGGTATGTGCTTAGTTTAAAGGGAAGACGGGGAGCACTAAGTTAGCAGGGCAACAGGTAGTTCAGATGATGCCGTGTGAGTGTTGGAGGTGTATTCAAGTGTATTGAGCAGTGTGTGAGGAACAGGTGTGACTGAACAGGTGTGACTGAACAGGTGTGATTGCACAGGTGTGCAACTGGACAGGTGTATGGAACAGTGTTTGAGTGAGTGATAGTGAGATGAGTTGTGTTGACCAAATGGTCCAGGAAGAGGAGGAGGGTGCAGGTGGCACCAGGTGTGAGTGCACAGGTGTGCAGCAACAGGTGTGCAACAACAGGTTTATGGGGAATGGTAGTGTGGAATATCTGGAGTATTGGAATGGATGGTCGTGGAGTGAGTATGATGGAAATTGTGGAGTGGAGTGGATGGTGCGAAGGTGTGAATGGGGGAAGGATGGACCCCCATCACGGATACCCGGGGCGGGTAGTGTAAGTGTTAGGTAGAGGGTATAGGTAAATTGTGGTTGGATATTGGCATCTGTGGTGCGGGTGGAAGAATGATGTTTGGATGGGTGCATTAGTGTTGTGGAAATGGCTGGGCGTGTAGCCTGTTAGTGTGTGTAGTTGGTTTGGGCACTCCACCACTGTGAGGATGTCGGCCAGGTGAGGCCGCAGGTGGGCTCTGGGAGCCGGTAGAGTTGTTGTGGATGGGGCCCGAGGATCCGGAGGACGGACCCGGGTAGCCCAATGCCAGAGGGCACCGAGTGGGGTGACAGAGCCAGGAGGGGCCTTCCCCAGTTAGTTAGGTTAGGGTGAGGAGCTAGGTAAGCTCGGGTGGCAACTACAGTGGTGGAGGTGTGCAGGTGGGTAGACCTGCTAGGAGAGCTACACGTCACAGCCCAGAAATTGTGCAAAGGCACAGGGAGTTGAATCGGGGGAGTGAGACCCCAAATTGATGAAGCACCACAGTTTGGTCAATGGGAATTGGTTTTTAGAACCCATCGTGTAAGACGGCCAATGGTTTTGCAGGGAAAGACCCCTGGTAGAGTAAAGTGTGTTCATGTCATTTAGAGGATAGTTAGGATTAAGAATCTCCTCGCACCATCTACATCCACTCCCCTGAGGCGATGACGTAACTCCACACCATGCCATGTTTTGTTATTTTTCTGTGCAAATGTTTGGAATGGGAGACGCATCATGACGTGGGTGTGACATTGTGCTTTGTTGTTCCATCTCTCCCTCATTATGAGGATTGATGATGATTTGGGTGATGGCAAATTTTGGATTAGAGGGATTGTGGTGACGAATTTGGCATTAAGGGAAATGTGGGGAAGACGTCACTGTAGCGACGAATTTGTAAATGTGTCGATTTTTGTAAATATGGGGTAAGGGCAAGGGTAGAGTAGGTAACAGGGGGGGTGACGTACGGTAGGGACGAGCTTTTCTCCACTCAGTCTCCAGACGCACCTCACCTTGCAGTGCCTTATTGATGTGTACCCTTGTGACCTTACCCCTCGCTCACCTGTCCTCTCTGTCTTCCTTCCCCGACCCATGGATCGTGCTCTCTGGGCACCGAGGGGAGCGTGCGGGAGTCCGCCATTGTGTGCCAGAACCCCCGCAACCAGCTGTCTGCATCGATGCACCACTTATGGACCACATGTCGGTGGCTGAGCACCACTTATGGACCCCACGGGTTGGGGCATGGCCCCTCTGCTGGAACCGGCCATGATGGCCCGAGATCTTGCTGGTGGACCTCGGTAACGTGGCATACAGGTGAACCACCCCTAGTCGGCCCCTGTGGGCCCTAAATAAAAATACACAATGGACACGTTCTGTGCTTGTTATTATTATGTCCAAATAGGCCGCCAGCAAGAAGAACATGAAGAAAGACAACATCTGGAAGAACATTGGCCAGCAGAGGGAGCCGAAGGGCAAGAGCAACAGGGGTTTGTTTTGTTGTTTATTTTGAACTGTGGTGACTGTGCACTGATGGTGCTGATTATTGGTGCTGGTGCGTCGATGCAGCGCAGGCTGTCTCCCCCCCCCCCCCCCCCCAAAAGGAACAATCGCAGGTCCTGCGTTGCGTTGTGTAAATACAATTAGCGTCATTTGTAAATAATGCTCCCCACCGTTCATGTGTAGTTTGAAGACAATTCCGCAATTCGGTTAGCTGTGGGCGTAAATCTGTTAGGCAGGGTGCAATGCTGCAGGGGGACATACTTATTTGTGCTTTAAAACTGTCACACTCAGGGTCAGGTTAAATGTAGAGGGAACTACACCTACGTGTCACACTAAAGTTAAAGTTTATAGGCCCGAGGACGTGCCTAGAGGATGAGGGTGCAGTGTTGCGGATTTGAGAATCCTGTGGTTTTTTTTATTGTTGTAATGTAATGAGAATTGTTGTAAATATCACCCTCCGTGTGTAAAGGTAATAGGTCGTCCTCCTAGTTACTCCAAATACATACACGTAGCCAATCATATACCCTCTTAAGTAGTTATCTCCTTATTATGTGTATTAGTTTAAGGCTGTGTCTTCCATTAATTGACATTGCATTGCACCGTATTCAAATAAGGTAGATTCCCTTTCATTCCCAAAGCCCCCCATTCCTAAAGCCTCGATTGCCAACTGCATTCGCCCTCGATTAAACACGCGGTCGGTTCGGAGAAGAAAGGCGTGGCCCCCACCTCATCATGAAGGGTGGAGCCCCGAACGACCAACCAAGGCTCAGGGGTATGGCTTGAGAGGGTGTGGCCTATATAACCCGTTGCCGGGAGCCCCCACCTCAGATGAGTGAGGGAGCCCCACGAGCAGTTCTGCAGAGGGAGTTCTGAAGTGAGAGTTCTGTGGAGGGAGGTGCTTGAAGGTTCATGAGAGTTGGACAGAGAAGGTACAAGGTCGGTGAGAAGGCATGAATGAGAGGCGTGATCCAGCAAGACTGAAAGAGAGAGACGTGAGGGGGTGCCTGTATTGCGGCAATAGGCCGAGACCCTCTAGGCCCTATTGCCGGTCGGTGAGACGCGAAGCGGAGCTGTGTTTGCCGGGTTTTTGCCTCGACCCCAAAGCGTAGATCGGAGCGCGCGCTTGGAGACGGACCTCGACGCCATCATCTACCTGGACCCTCCTCTGCCGTCCCAAACCATTCCTGCCATTCCATCCTTTTGTGTACGTGAGTTTGTTTTGTGTGTCTTGTCCCTGGGTATAAGTAAGCTTGTATAAGTTAATATTGCACTGTGTCCTTCTGGTCCTTCCATCCTTCTGTAAATTATTTTCTTATCTTTCCTTCTCCTTGGTTCTTTTGGTCTTGTACATAATAGTTAGTAATAAATTATATTTGTCCTTCCTACCTTGCCTTCTTTCCTTCACATCCGTTAGTCCTTGTCTTTTCCATCATTGAATACCTGTGGCACGATTTGGCCAACGTTTAGGATCGGGTTTTAGTCTTTGGTAATGGCTCGAACGTCGTGTTGCTAACACCGCTCGGCAATTATAACATCTAAAACCGGGGTTCGAGCGGGAGTCCCTCCCCTGCTCGCGGTCAGGAGTGGCACTCAGGTCCTTGGGACTTTTCATAGACCAAATACCCTGGCTGCTCCCGACCGGGAGGAGCGTTGGGACCCCCAGGACTCACGTCGGTCAGTCGCGGACAAGGGGATTGATCCCCCCTTGATAAGGGGAAAAGGGGCCGACGGAGAGATCCGTAACAATATATATACATACATACATACATACATACATACATACATACATATATATATATATATATATATATATATATATATATATATATATATATATATATATATATACACACATACCAGTAATAAGCCTGTCAAAAATGATGTGTTGGACCGGTTTATTTGACGGCGCAGCCTCGTGAGCGTGCCAAAGTCTGAAGCCTCGGCCTTGTATCAGATGTGCTTATACTGTATCTTCTTTATTTGTTAGACATCCTACGGACGTAAATGAACACTCGTTTTACTCTGCGCGCATTGCACATCACATTCAGCGAATTTCACCTCCCTGTGCCTTGTATTTTTTTTTAACGTTTCTGTACACCCCCCTTGAGGCTCCTTTTGCAAGCCACCGTCTGCAATTCCAATTAAAGAGACATAATTACTCTTTTATGGAAAATGTTTTTCGAGTTTGTTTTATCCTCAAAAATAGACCGTAGTGAACACACATTCGTGTTAAAAGATTTACCTTTAAAACCTAGCCTTATGAAGGGGGACAGACATCTTCACAAACACCCAGGCTGAGATTGTGTTTTATGTGGTAGATAACTCACCTACTTTTCGTGAAATTAGATTGTGGGACATTTAACCACAAACCAGCGCTGGTAGATGTGTCTTCCAGTTAAACCTCTCTCCGACAGACGGCGGATACATTAATGCCTCACCCAACCTGCAAAACACAAAATTGACAGTTTCAAAGGTGAGTGCATTCATCTCGAGTCTCGAGTCGAGACTATCTTGCCAGTCGTTCCTCAAACTATTTATATACACTTGTACATTGAAAAATACAAAGGTTATTCCATCTTTTTGAACGGTGGGAGTATCTCGTTTCTATAACTTTATGAATGCCAATCGGATCAATTATTTTGTGAATACACATAAATATCACGACTCAACCCTGATTGTAGTTTGTGAATCAAACAAAGTGAGAAAGGATGAATTAAAAGTTAACAGCACACAACAGGAAGGATCAGTTTGTACTTCCTCATCCATGTACAGTAAGTAGTCTTTTCCTCCCATTATTTGACCTTCAATACAATGGGTTATTGAGATTACACAAGCGACTAATCACACAAAGGCGTTGCAAAATCATTGAGATTACTCATGTCACTGCATGGTGACATAATGAGTCAACAATCGGATGGTGTTGATGTCCGTCATTCTCATTGTGACGACAATGAATGATTAATTTCATTTTGCTGATAATCTTGCCTGTAGAAAAAAGTAATACAAAGCATCATAATACATCTGTTATACCCTGTAATATCAACAGCATTGACACCCGGCATTAAACTTTCACATGCTTCTTCTGCATGAGCCTTGACTTTGAAATGTAAATGTTAATTGAGGTCTTTTCTTTAGTTAAAAGATAACTATAACAAATGATTTTACTTGTTTATTAATTATTATTATTTTTGTATACTTAGTCTAGGCTCGTATGAGAGCTAACGCAAAGAAAATATAATAAAGGGAGCAGGAGAAAAGAGGGGGAGAGAGAGGGAAGGACAACAACAGTAGGGAACAGGGACATCTGTGGAAGAGAGAGGGCTGCGGTGGAGTACACAGGATAAACAAGATGGACACTGCAGGGGATTTCAGGAAAGAAAACAGGGAATTTGTAGGAAGTGGGTTTGGGGTGGATTAATGGGGGTAGAAAATATTTTTTTAAGACTTAGAAAACACAAACACATTTGTACTTTAGTTTGTGCACTTTGTGGTTTGATTGGCCCATATATAGAATTTGAGGTTGAGTGGTTCATGCATTTTGAGTTGCAAAGACAATATGGTTTTTACGAAAATTTGAAATTCTACTTGATTTTCTGAAGATGGTCTACAGCAGTTTTCAACCCCAAAATTTAAATAAGAGTGTTGTGTTCGTCACTCCAAAATTTAAATAAGAGTGTTGTGTTCGTCACTCCAAAATTTCCTAATGTGTGGCCCCAAAATTTCCCACAATTCAACAGCTCAATACAAACAATAGTGTTTCACCTGCCCACACAGGCATTGTACCATCTTCATGTATTGTTGTGGGAAATGGCAACTCGTCTTTCAACATTCGCATACGTGTCAGGTGCTAACGTAGGGTGGTTGAAAACACAAGCATTCAAGAAAACAGGTTTTTTTCCTTTGTGTTCTACTATGACCTGACCTCGCTTCAGACCCTTTTTAAGGAGTACAGATTGACTGAGTAAAATAGAAATACAAGAATATAGACTGCAAATTGAAGCATGACTTAAAAAGTCAAATAACTACTACTAATAATAATAATAATAATAATTCTAATAATAGACTGATAAATTCATCCAGAATTACAGACGGGTAAATTTCCCGAAAATTACGGATGGGTAATTCCCCCAGAATTACTGATGGATAAATTTCCCCAGAATTGGCTTATTTTAGTATATGACTTGTAATACCCCCTCCCACCTGGAGTGGTGCTGTACCAGAACATCTATCTATAATTCCAGTAATCTCTGTACGTTTGTACGTTTGTACGTTTGTCTGTCTGTGACCGCTGTTTCTCGACAACCACGGGTCCGATATACTTTTAACTTGCCAGGTATATTGCTGGGGACCCGAGGATGTGCCTTTTCAAGGTTTCATATTAATCGGACAATTACTTACCGAGCTATGTACAAAAAACGATTCAACCAATCAGAGAGCAGCGAACGATCGCGTGTGCCGGCGTTGCGAATGGACCAAACCATTCCATGTAAATAGAGGGGGGGGTTCTGTGGTCGTTGCGAATGGACGAAACCATTTCATGTAAATAGAGGGGGGGGGATTGTCACTGTACTCGCAAGCCGTTCGCCGTTCGCTTTGGCGTTGCGAATGGACCAAACCATTTCATGTAAATAGAGGGGGGGGGATATAATTTTAGATAGATATATAGTACGGGCATATATATAGTACGGGCATGCCCTAGTTTACATAAAGAGAATTGGGGTCCTTCGTCCACCCTCCACCCTGTACCCTCGTGACTATGGATTTGTTTTTGTAGAGTCGAAAACCTCCACATGCACACACCGAAAACCTCCACATGCACACACCGAAAACCTCCACATGCACACACCGAAAACCTCCACATCAACTCATTCCACTAGTTTTATTCCACCAGTACAACCACAGTTTTCAACTCATTCCATCCTTCGATTCAGGAGTGCATATAGTCAAACGTACATACGAGTACATACATACATGCATACATACATGCATACATACATGCATACATACATACATACATACAATATTTTTTGTATACTAAGTCGAGGCTCGTATAAGGGCTAACACGTAGAAATATATAATATAGGGGGCAGGAGACAAGAGGGGGAGAGAGATGGAAGCACAACACCAGGAGGGAACTGAGACATCAGCAGATCTGGTGAAGAGAGAGGGCTGGGTGTGATACATGGAATAAACAATATGGACACTACAGGGACTTTCAGGAAAGAAAACAGGGAATTTGTAGGAAGTGGGTTTGGCGGTGGATTAACGGGGGTAGAAAAGATTAAGGTTTTGGATGAGGGAAGATATGAAATCGTGATGAACAGCTGTTTTGAAGACCTGGAGGGAGGAGTGGGATTGAATAGAGTGTGGGAGTTTGTTCCAGAGGTGTGAAAAAAAAGGAATGAAAGAGTGAAGGTGAGCAGAGAGTCTAGATTTTGGCAGTTTCACCATAAGAGGGTTGCTGGCAGATCTTGTGCGACCTGAAGGAATATTGGGGGGACAGAGCACAGAGAGAGCTGGGGGAGCAAGGCCGGAGAGGTGTCGGTAGAAGACAGAAAGACCACCAACCTGCCTGCGGTGAGAGAGAGAAAGGCCGTCAGAATCAGCTTCATCGCGGGAGATTCCAATGATTATGAAAGCTTTGGTTTCAACAGCGTGAAGCCGAGCTAGGTGTGAGGCAGAGGGGAGAGCAGTATTCCATAAACAGTATATGGATGAGAGCAATATGCGGATGAAAGCCTTGTATGTGGTGAGGAGCTCAATTTTGCCAAGGAAGGACTTCGCATGACGGAGGATGCCCAGTCGGCGACTGGCTTTGGAGACCAGCTTGGAAAAGTGGCTTTCCCAGGAAAGATCATGGCAGATAGTGAGACCCAAATATTATGGCAGAAGTAACAGAACCTCTTCAAGAGGATTGTTGAGAAAGTAGATGGGAGGGTTTTCCTGACGGTCTTTTCGGAGAGACAAAGTGAGGGTGTGAGATTTATCAGGATTGAAAGACATGTTCCAAGTATTTGACCAGCTTGTAATTTTATCCAGGTCTGCAGAGAGTGAGGAGGCTGCAGACTGCCGATCTGAGGTTTGAGATATGGAGCGGCAGAGTGTGGAGTCATCGGCAAAAAGATAAATAGGATTTTCCAGAAAGTGGATAGATCAGTTATGAAGATTAGAAAAAGCACAGGGCCCAGAACACTGCCTTGAGGAATTCCAGCCTGGACAGGAAGAGGAGATGAGAACATTCGATTGAGAGCCACACTTTGACTACGACAGGAGAAATACATACATACATATGCGGTGAGCCTGAGGTCGAACCATCCTTGCCCTGCTCTTTGTCTCTCACCTGTCTACCTTCCTTCGGGTGCAGGTCTGTTAATGTTCATTTCGGTGCGATCTGGTGCCATTGTCATGTTAATTTAGGTAAGATAGACTGAGGGGATTTTTAATCGGGTAAGAACAACACTGTGTCTTTTTGCTCTGTTTATTGGCTCAGCACATGCATACTTCCACATTGTTTGTCTTTTGTTGCACCACACAAGTAAATGTATGTCTGCTGTACTTGTGAATAAACCGCATTGTTTTGAATGTACCACATAACTTTCCTCGTCCCACTCTTGTTAATAATAAAGCCCCTTACACTTGTTCTTCCAATCTGCCAGTGATGTATTTTCCTACATTTATGTAGTACTAGCAGAAGTACCCGGCGTTGGGGGAGGGGGGGAGGGGTGGAGAGGGAGGGAGAAGGAAGGGGGAGGATGTGAGAGGTGAGGGGAGAGGGAGGGGAAAGATAAACTACATATACATATTTGGGAGGGGGGGTGTCTTTGATACGCCCCTCCGTTTTGGGGGAGGGGGCATGAGAAGGAGAAAAAATTTACCCGTGCAAAGAGTGCTTTAACCTCAGTGTTGCCCAGATAAAAAGGAAAATTGTAATACCCTCTGCCACCATCACCAGGTGGCACTACATGGTTTACATTTACATAGAGAATTTACGCCCCTCCCACGTTCCCCCACACACCCGCATGGTGCCGTGGACACATAGCCTATGTGACCCCCCAGACAAAGTTGTATTTGTATCCCGAGTAAAGTATATATAAGCGCTTATATCTGGAGTACCCGGCGTTGCTCAAGCGAAAAATAAACATTAACATCTATCTATAATTCCAGTAATCTCTGTATGTGTGTTTGTTTGTTTGTTTGTTTGTCTGTGACCACTGTTTCTCGACAACCACGGGTCCGATATACTTTAAACTTGCCAGGTATATTGCTGGGGACCCGAGGATGTGCCTTTTCAAGGTTTCATATTAATCGGACAAGTAGTTACCGAGCTATGGCGATTTAGCCGTTCGCCGTTCGCTTTGGCGTTGCGAATGGACCAAACCATTTCATGTAAATAGAGGGGGGGGTTCTGTGGTCGTTGCGAATAGACCAAACCATTTCATGTAAATAGAGGGGGGGGATTGTCACCGTACTCGCAAGCCGTTCGCCGTTCGCTATGGCGTTGCGAATGGACCAAAACATTTCATGAACCAAACCATTTCATGTAAATAGAGGGGGGGGGATTGTCACCGTACTCGCACCCACGTACCCACGTACCCACGTACGGGCATTGCACCCACGTACGGGCATGCCCTAGTATTTGAAATGAGGGCAAATATAATGGAAAAGCAATTACATCCAAATCAGAATCCATCACAAATATCAAATCATCATTTCAACCTCTTTGTTGAATATCTGCTGGTGAATGTGCCTTTCATCGTATTTCTGAGATAAGTATGATGATGATCAGGAAGAAAAAGAAGCCTTACTACCAACTTTGTACACTTCCGGAATTGTTTGATTTATTTGTGTTCAAATGTCTGGTAATTATTTTGTATTTATTTATGCGAATGTGTACTTGTATATAACTGTCATTAATTTAAAAAAGGCTGAGGCACTATTGAGCGATTTTATTTTATTTTATTTTATTTATTTTTTTTAATCCAAAAAAACGAACTTTTTTTTTTCAGCATTTTTTTTTATTTTGCCTAATCCACTCCCATGCACTCACTAATGAACATCTGAAAGTTTGACGAAGATCCGTTGAGCCATCTCTGAGAAAAATGGTGACACACAGACAGACACACAGACAGACACACAGACACACACACAGACAGACACACAGACACACACACAGACAGACCAACAGCTCTCTTATATAGTAGATAGTCCATACTAATGTCCAGCTGGGATGTTTTCCACACTGATTGGCTCCACAAATTAGCTATTGCATATTCAACATTACCGCTTGACTGTTCCTGATTAAGTAACCGAGTACGTATTGAGGGCACGATCCCTGATTAGAAAAGCCACATCACCCCCAGATAAAAGATGTCAGATGGAGGACCCTGGGAGATTTGGTTGACTAATTGGCGTTCATGGTTGATTGGTAACCTACTGGATTGCAGAATTATCTGCGACCGGTGGCCTTAGGCCTGGTAGTCAGGAGGAGTCCAAGAAGTCCCATCGCGGTGAACCGTGAACCCACGTCCATTATATATATATATATATATATATATATATATATATATATATATATATATATATATATATATACAACCGAATATTGTAACGATTTTGAGAAGTGTAACGGTTTTTTTGAGAAGTGTAACAATAACAATGGTGCAGTAACAATTTTGGAGGAAGTGTAACGAATGTGAAAACGTTACAATGTGAACGTTACAAAAGTATGGTTTTGTTATGTGTAACATCCTCGTAATGTAAATAATGGTCGCAGCCGTCCTCCTAGTTAATTCCATGAAACTTACACCACAGGTCACGATATATCTTTTTAAATAGTGTATTTTCCTTATTCCATGTAGGCTAAATATGTGTTTCCCACTAGATTGACTTTGCATTGTATCAAACAAAATAAGCATAGGCCCTTGCAATTTCCCCAAACATCTCCGCTCTCCAAAGTTCCTTTCAAAAGGGTGGGAGTTGTGTTCAATCCCGCAAGCCGCCATTGCCCATGTGCTAATCTCGGAGAAGAAAGGCGTGTCTCCACCTCGTCATCGAGGGGAGGAGTGAGCCAGAGGGTCGCATGGCCAATCAGCACCGCGGTGAGCGAACCGGTAGGCGTGCCCTCGCAGCCGGCGGCTTGATTCCGCCGCGAGTTATAAAAGCGACTGTAAGGGACTGCTTTATGAGATGACTTGGGAGATGACCTGGGAGATGAGCAAAGAGGCGGCACCAAGAGGAGCGGTGAGATGCGAAACGCTCCAAGCCAAAGAGGAGAGGTACTCGGCAAGGAAACCAGCTTTGGAGAGACGCGCTGAAAGGAGGGAGACGGCTCCACCACAAGAATAGGAGCAGGTGTACCGAACCAGCGCGTGACGTCTACAGCAGCGGATACGCGACGGAGGGTTTTCCCGCCAAAAACCGCAAGGAATTGAGAGCTGCTGCATCCGACCTTGCCTCCCTCTCAAGCAATCCACCTCAAGCCCTACCTGCCTGCAATATCCCCTGTGTAAGTGTGAACGTCCTGTCCTACTCGTTGTCTTGGGATTAAGTAAATTGAGTAGAATAAGCTAACGATGCACTGTGTGACTGCTTTTTCCATCCATTGCTTGTAAATAATTTTGGTCGCTCTTCCTTTTTGCTTGTGTGTGTATAATAAATCTGTTCTTCCTCCGTACTCTGTCTTTTTCTCTTTTCCTTCTCTTTCGGTCGCTTTAGAGATTTCCCGATTGAATATCTGTGGGGCGATCTGGTCAACGTCGGGTGGAATCGGGTTCTAATCGGGGAGTAACTGTTCGGACGCGGTAATACACCACCGCTCGGTCAATATAACATCTAAAACCGCGTCTGCAACAATTGGTTGTCAGGAGTTGGATTCGGACCTGGGACTAAATTTGTTAGGCCCAAATTTTGGAACACCAATTGTACTATTAGAGTAACAATTGGTGTCGAGGAGGGAGATCGGACCCGAAATCGGACCCGAAGCGCGCTTAACGCGCTCAAAATTACAAGCTGCCGAAATTTATTTTGTTTTATAAAACCCGAATTTTGAGATCGCGCCATGGACAATCAAGGCGATCGGATGTCGGTGGGAGAGATAGACAGGGTGGAATCGACCCAGGACCTCGGGGAAATGTATGTGGAGGAAAGGGAGGAGGAGAGCAATGAGGTGGTTGAGGGTGTATCAGACGCACAAAATGGCGTCCTCGCGCACGTGGGTGTAGCGGCACCAAATTTTGCCGCGCCCGCGACCGCAGCAGCGCCGCTGGTGGATTTGAACCTTTTTATGATGCAAATGAAAGCCCTTATGGAAAAGAATAGTGAGCAATTGGGAGACCAAATTAGAGGTTTGAAAAGCAGTATGGGAGAGATGGGGGGCCAAATGGGGGTAATGAGGGACGAAGCGAGGGGTACCAGTGAGGGGTTAGACAAGAAATTTGGGAAGTTAGACAATAATTTTGAGGAGTTAGACAAGAAATTTGGGAAGTTAGACAATAATTTTGAGGAGTTAGACAAGAAATTTGGGAAGTTAGACAATAATTTTGAGGGGTTAGACAACGGGATAAAAGAGGTGAGACATGGGTTAACGGGGGTCGAAAATAGAATGGCTGCCCAGGAGAATCAGATAGAGGGGATGAAAAATGGGTTAATGGGGCTAGAAAATAGGATGGAGGACAAATTGCGGGAAATAGGGGAACAATCTGCCAGGGAAATCAAACAAATGGGAGAGCAGATAGAGGAGGTGAAAATCGGGGTAGAAACCAAACTGGATGCTCAGAGGGATGAATTGGGACAGATGAGGGTGGCATCTACAAAAGAGATGGAGGAAATACGACGAGGGGTAAGTGAGGAGGTTTCGGGGCTACGCGAGGAGGTAAAGCGAGGTGAGAAGCGTATGGAGAAAGAGGTGAGAAATAATACGGCTAAGTTACAAGGGGGAATAGAAGATCTGACCAAGGAGGTGGAACAGCTGACAGAGGGACAAACGAAGTTAGTGGAGCAGGTTCAAAGGAACACTGCAGTACTCGGAGGGTTAAAGGCGACACAAAAAGAAATTAAAAATGACTTGATAGCGACACAGAGGCAATGTCAGATGGTGCGTGAGGAACTGACAATGAGGGTGGACGAGGTGACAGAGATAATGGAGACAAAGGACCGGCAGGTGAGGATGCACATAGACGGTCACGGTAGCCTTAGAGGACGAACTTGAGGAGACGCACCGAGAAATAAAAGAGGTTAAACAAAAATTAGAGGAAGTGGAAGAAGAGGTGAGTGAAATTAAGAAGGGACGGACAGAAACTAAAAGAGAAATCCAGGAGGAGGTGATGGAATTGGTACAAGGTCGGTGCTCAACTCATAATGTGATGCTCACTAACCAAATAAAAAGTTTGCAGGTGGCAAAGGAAGTGCGGAGACGAGGTACGGAGGTGAGTGGCAATGTATACGATGTGAGGAAAGCTTCAGTTGGCTTGGGGGTTGCTTTGGATCCGGGTGTTCGTGAAAGGCCGTTGGTGAAGTGTGCGACAGGTCTGGTGTGCGAAAAAAGAGGTGTGCGAGAATGTCCAACCATGGGGTGTGTGAGGAAAAAGTGCACGCCGAGGAGTGAGTGTGCCGTCAAGAGTGAGTTGGACGTAGCGCGTGTGCGAGGGAGCACATGGAAGCGCGGTGTGGTGAGTGTTACGGAGGAAGTAACGGAAAAGTGTGCGCAAGAGGATGCGCGAGAAAGGTGTGTAACGGACAGGTGCATGAGGAAAGAGTGCGCTGTCGGGAGTAAGGGTGAGTGCGTTGTCGAGAGTGGAGGTGAGAGTAGTGAGAGTGACACGGAGCGTGAGTTGGTTGTGGCAGGTGAGCGAGGATGTACACCTGGAATGGAAGGATGCACACCTGGAATGGTAGAGCGTGAGTGGGAATGCACGCTGGAATTGGTAGTGAGGCACGTGGTTGGGTGTGCGGGTGAGAGCACACCTGTGATTGTCACAAAGGAGGTGACCGAGAAAGGGGCGCGAAGAGGTGTGTTGGTGAGGTGTGCGAGCGACGAATGTGTGCCAAGGTGTTCGGTGGTCAGGTGTGTGACCAAGTCTGTGAGTGGAATGAGTGTACCTGGGTGTGTAAGAAAAGGTACGACGAGGAGCATGGAAACGGCTGCATGTATGAGCAAGAAAGGGGTAGCGTATGCATGTAAGCATCCAGGTGAAGCATCGACGGTAACCAGGTTAGAGGTTAGAACGACTTATAGCCGAATCGGGCCCTCGGTGCGCGTCGGGCAGCTTCGCATGCCGCGAGGACCAGCGGGAATCCGAACCACGGCGGTTTCGAAAGAACCGCCGTACGCGATCCACGCTGTGCCTCGCTTGGAACGGCCGCGTCCGGGCTCCACTAGGCGGAGCGGGCAGCTGGATAGAAAGGGTCGTCATGGCGACCACGTTTTGTTGAGACGTGCCGGCAGGTCGAGATCGGGACATTGGATGGCTCCACGCCGAGGTGGTGCGTGGGATCTCGGCTCGGGTAAGCCCCCGTCCCTGCCCCGAATGCGGAATGCATCCAGCCGCTGGCACAAAACGACCCGCGTTCATTGCTCGGCCGTACGAAGCCGGGCTGTAGACGTGAATTGGCGCACCGAGAGGATGTAATAAGTAGACGGGTGATAGTGATAGTGATCGTGATTTGATACGAAATTTATAATACTGGGTAGAATTGGCAGTAAATGAAAATTTTTTGAATTGGTTGGAATTTGGACGAGCAAAATTTATAGTGAGAGACCCCCGATGTGGTGGGATGGCAAATCCACCATCCCTCACAGGTGGGGGCAAATGCGCAATAGTTTATGGGGTGGCTATGACAACCGAGCCAGGGAGGGCTTGGATAATTGTAGGGATCTAGCGAAGATGACATTAGGTAACGTTAAGATTAGTTAGTGACTGATACCTGTAGTGGGGACGCAGGTAGATTAGTGTGGATTATAATGACGTGCGAGCGCAATAGTTTAAAGGGATCACTGGGAAGCGCAAGTTCCAGAGGGGAGTAGTTAGCTGAGATGATGCCGTGTGTTTGAAGATTGAACAGGTGTGATTGAACAGGTGTGATTGCACAGGTGTGCAACTGAACAGGTGTGTGGAGCAGTGTATGAGGGAGTAGTGGTGATTGCGTGTTGTGTTGACCAAATGGTCCAGGAAGAAAGGAGGGTGCAGGTGGCACCAGGTGTGAGGGCACAGGTGTGCCACAACAGGTGTATGTGGCTGTGTGGAATAAATGGTAGTGTGGAATATCTGGAGTATTGGAATGGATGGTCGTGGAGTGAGAATGGTGGAAATTGTGGAGTGGAGTGGATGGTGCGAAGGTGTGAATGGGGGAAGAGTGGACCCCCATCACGGATACCCGGGGCGGGTAGTGTAAGTGTTAGGTAGAGGGTACAGGTAAATTGTGGTTGGATATTGGCATCTGTGGTGCGGGTGACAGAATGGTATTTGGATGGGTGCATTAGTGTTGTGGAAATGGCTGGGCGTGTAGCCTGTTAGTGTGTGTAGTTGGTTGGGCGCTCCACCACTGTAAGGATGTCGGCCAGGTGAGGCCGCAGGTGGGCTCTGGGAGCCGGTAGTAGTTGTTGTGGATGGGGCCCGAGGATCCGGAGGACGGACCCGGGTAGCCCAGTGCCAGAGGGCACCGAGTGGGGTGACAGAGCCAGGAGGGGCCTGCCCCAGTTAGATAGGTTAGGGTGAGGAGCTAGGTAAGCTCGGGTGGCAACTGCAGTGGTGGAGGTGTGCAGGTGGGTAGACATGCTGGGAGAGCTACACGTCGCGGCCCAGAAATTGTGCGAGGCACCGGGAGATGAATCGGGGGAGCGAGACCCCAAATTGAGAAGCACCACAGTTTGGGCAATGGGAATTGGTTTTTAGAACCCATAGTGTAAGTGGCCAATGGATTGGCAGGGAAAGACCCCGGGTAGTGTAAAGTGTGTTAATGTCATTTAGAAAGTAGTTAGGATGAAGTCTCCTCGCACCATCTGCATCCACTCACCTGAGGTGACAGGTACTCCACACCATGCCATGTTTTGATTATTTTTTATGATGCAAATGTTTGGATTGTGAGACGCATCATGACGTGGGTGTGACATTGTGCTTTGATGTTCCATCTCTGCCTCCTTATTGATGACGAATTGGGTGATGGCAAATTTTGGTTAGGGGGATTGTGGTGACGAATTTGGTATAGGGGAAATATGGGGAAGACGTGACAGTAGTGACGAATTGGTAATGTGTAGATTTTGTACATGTGGGGTAAGGGCAAGGGTAGGGTAGGTGACAGGGGGGTGACGTACGGTAGGGACGAGCTTTCTCACTTCGCCCTCCGTACGCATTTCACCTTGCATTGCCTTATTGACGTGTACCCTTGTGACCTTACCCCTCGCTCAATTGTCTTTCTTTTGTCTCCCACATGACCTGTGCGCCATTGGGTGCCGAGGGGAGCGTGCGTGAGGTGGCCATTGTGCGCCCGAGATTCCCAGAACCAGCATCCATTGCGTTGATGTACCACTTTATGGACCGCTGTTCTGCGGCCAAGTACCACTTGATGGACCCCAGGTTCTGGGGCAGGGCACCTCTGTTGGAGACCGGCCATAGTGGCCAGGGAATCTTGCTTGCGGACCTCGGTAAGGTGGCACCTATGCCAAACAGGTGGACCACCCTTAGTTGGCCCCTGAGGCCCTAAATAAAAATGGACACAAGTTGTGCTTTTTATTATTTCCAACTAGGCCGCATGAAGCCAGAAGACGTCGGGAAGAACATCGGCCCAGCAGAGAAAGAGAAGACCACCACCAGTTGTTTTGTTGTGTTTATTATGAACCATGGTGACTGTGCACCGAGTGGTGCTTTTGGTGCTTTGTGGTGCTTTTGGTGCTTTTGGGTGCTTTGGTGGTATTGGTACTGGTGCATCGATGCAATGCGTGTTGTCTCCTCCCTCCCAACAGGAATTTCTTTTTCTTGTTCCCTAAGAAAAAAAAAAAAAAAAACACAGGTCCTGGGTTGCGTTGTAAATAAGAAATCACGTCATTGTAAATAATGCTCCCCACCGTAAATGTATAGTTTGAGAATAATTCCGTAATTCGGTTAGCTGTGGGCTTGAGTCTGTTAGACAGGGTGCAATGCAATAGGGGGACATACTTATTTGTGTTTTAAGTTTGTCACACTCAGGGTCAGGTTAATTGTAGAGGGAATTACACCTACGTGTCACACTAAGTTAAAGTTTAGTAGGCCCGAGGACGGGCCTGAAGAAAGGAGGGTGCAGTGTAACGATTTTGAGAAGTGTAACGGTTTTTTTGAGAAGTGTAACAATAACAATGGTGCAGTAACAATTTTGGAGGAAGTGTAACGAATGTGAAAACGTTACAATGTGAACGTTACAAAAGTATGGTTTTGTTATGTGTAACATCCTCGTAATGTAAATAATGGTCGCAGCCGTCCTCCTAGTTAATTCCATGAAACTTACACCACAGGTCACGATATATCTTTTTAAATAGTGTATTTCCTTATTCCATGTAGGCTAAATATGTGTTTCCCACTAGATTGACTTTGCATTGTATCAAACAAAATAAGCATAGGCCCTTGCAATTTCCCCAAACATCTCCGCTCTCCAAAGTTCCTTTCAAAAGGGTGGGAGTTGTGTTCAATCCCGCAAGCCGCCATTGCCCATGTGCTAATCTCGGAGAAGAAAGGCGTGTCTCCACCTCGTCATCGAGGGGAGGAGTGAGCCAGAGGGTCGCATGGCCAATCAGCACCGCGGTGAGCGAACCGGTAGGCGTGCCCTCGCAGCCGGCGGCTTGATTCCGCCGCGAGTTATAAAAGCGACTGTAAGGGACTGCTTTATGAGATGACTTGGGAGATGAGCAAAGAGGCGGCACCAAGAGGAGCGGTGAGATGCGAAACGCTCCAAGCCAAAGAGGAGAGGTACTCGGCAAGGAAACCAGCTTTGGAGAGACGCGCTGAAAGGAGGGAGACGGCTCCACCACAAGAAGAGGAGCAGGTGTACCAAACCAGCGCGTGACGTCTACAGCAGCGGATACGCGACGGAGGGTTTTCCCGCCAAAAACCACGAGGAATTGAGAGCTGCTGCATCCGACCTTGCCTCCCTCTCAAGCAATCCACCTCAAGCCCTACCTGCCTGCAATATCCCCTGTGTAAGTGTGAACGTCCTGTCCTACTCGTTGTCTTGGGATTGAGTAGAATAAGCTAACGATGCACTGTGTGACTGCTTTTTCCATCCATTGCTTGTAAATAATTTTGGTCGCTCTTCCTTTTTGCTTGTGTGTGTATAATAAATCTGTTCTTCCTCCGTACTCTGTCTTTTTCTCTTTTCCTTCTCTTTCGGTCGCTTTAGAGATTTCCCGATTGAATATCTGTGGGGCGATCTGGTCAACGTCGGGTAGAATCGGGTTCTAATCGGGGAGTAACTGTTCGGATGCGGTAATACACCACCGCTCGGTCAATATAACATCTAAAACCGCGTCTGTAACAATATATATATATATATATATATATATATATATATAAAGCAGTAAAGTATGTTTGTTTTTTTTGTCCTCTTATAACTCGAGAACTACTCATCGCAGAGCAAAACCAAAGGCATATTCGGAATCAGTACGTCTCAGAGCAACTACAGCACACCTTAAAATTTAAAAAACGTCGCATTTTAAAATTATGACGTCATCAGCGTATTTCGGAACGTTAATTTTTCAACTTCATATTCGGAATCAGTACGTCCCAGAGAAACTACAGCACACCTTAAATGTTTTTTTAACCTTCGGGTTTTAAAATTATGACGTCATCAGCGTATTTCGTAACGTTAATTTTTCAACTTTGACGACAATGACTTCCGACTTCCGGGTTCAGAATGCGGGACCAATCCCATTTGACAGGGAATAAAAGATAAATGCGACATTCAATTGACGACAATGACTTCCGACTTGACTCCCCCCTCCCCCTCCCCTCCCCCCTCCCCCTCCTCTCCCCCTCCATCCTACCCCCTCCCCTTCTCCCCTCCCCCTCCCCCCCCCCTCTTCTCCCCTCTCCTCCTCCCCCTCCCCCCTCTTCTCCCCTCCCCCCCTCTTCTCCCCTCCCCCCCTCTTCCTCCCTCCACCCCTCCTCTCCCCTCCCCACCCTCTCCTCCCCTCCCGCCCCGTTCCCCTCCCCTCCCCTTCCTCCTCCCCTCCATTCCCCCGCCCGGCAATGCCGGGTACTTCTGCTAGTATATATATAGATATACACATACAGTATATACAGTCCGTATCAAAAAAAAGGTAATCCGAATTCAAGGAGTTAATATGCAAAGGTTATTTAGTTTGACAATTTACCTGTGGCTTACCAATTATGAGGAGATCCTCAGCTTTCCATTGATGCCTTTCATGCATCATTGCTGTCACACATGACCGAGTAAATGTTCGTTGAAAATGACAAGTTCAAATCGCATTCTTACAAGTTTGGCTAATCAGTGCAAGACAGTTTTAAATGGACGCATTACTTGTCGACTGCCAAGTTGATTATGTAAAATTGTTAAGCTGGTCTGGTAATCGTCGGTTGCATCATCCTTTGTTTAAGATAGGTATTTAAGATGGGCCTACAGTGTATGGATTTAGAGACAGTCTGAGTCATTGAAAAGATGGTTCAACTTATGACTGAACAGCGGACCTTCGTGGTTACAACCTTTCACCAAACTGGAAGTTTGCAGCGAACTCGTGATGCGTTCAGGGAACGTTTCCCAGAACGGGAGCCTCCAGCAGCCAAAACCATCTGGGTGAATGTTAGAAACTACCAAGAGCATGGCACTAGCCTCAACCGCAACAAGTATAATTCTGGTAGGAGGCGCACTGGGCGATCGGAAATGAACATTGCAGCAGTAAGGCAGCAGGTTTTGGAGCATCCTAGGGATACCAGCGCAAGACGAAATGGGACGGGATTGCCTTGGGCAACATTCAACCGAATCACAAGACTGGACCTCCACCAACATCCATATCGGATTCACATCCGGCATCAACTTACGCCAGTGGATTTTGCCAGGAGGCTGGTGCTTGTCAGATGGTTGATAGCATGTTGTGAAGCAGATGTCGGGTGAGGAGCTGAAAGCAAGTAAACAATGTGAAAACAGTGAATGCTCAACCATGGAACCAATAAATTCCACATTCCTGTGCCGCCTTCAGTCGCACGTCAGAAAAACAGCGAATGGGAAACCATGGAACCAATACATTCCACATTCCTGTGCCACCCGTAGTCGAACATCAAGCATGGACAGCAGGTTCGTGAAGGACTTGCACGAAAAACGTACCCCGTTTAGTTCTATTCCCAGTCAATGGCGAATCTGCATATGACGATCCGCGAATGTCACGGTGAGAAAGTAGAAACCCTCACGTCATTTCATCGTTCATTTGAACTCAATATCCCTATTTTCATTCCAAACAGCATAACTACAATCACAAATTAAATAGCATTCATTTCAAACGAAGCTTTTACCAACACTCGTGACATAAGCAAATATTTAAATCCGTGCTGACGTTACCTCCGAAAATGGAGCAGTTTCGTACGGTTGGAAATTCAAAATCGTAATTGTATTCACTCAAATTCCAAACAGCGTAACAACAATCATAAATTGATACGATATCAAAATACTGTGTTAAATGACGATTGTATTGAGATATTATCAAACCAGCTCATTATCGTCATGTGTTCAATTCCAGATTCAGGGCAGGTTCGTATCGAGTCAATTTCAAAAACATAATTTTATTGAGGAATTTATGAAACCTCCTACCTACCATACAACATCCACTGGGACCCACAAAACATTCCACAGAAGGTTTGGCGGGGGTAGCCCCAAAACTGAGGAAGTAGTTTGGGGATGGATGGATGGACAGACAGACACTCCTGTTGTCGTGAGACAGACATATACAGACTTGGCATTTAATATGGAATATTTTTTTTTTTCTTGACTTGGGTTTACTTTCTTAACTCAGTATATCAATCTGGTGAGTTTCTTTTACACTTTGATGATTTATTTGTTAAAAGAACCATGTCACTGATTGTCTGTCGCAGCAAGAAGTCAACAACAGGATTATATCACAGGGGGCGTGGCAAAATGTACGGACAGGTGCATTTGATGATTGGCTTCACAGTCGGGTATACAAGGGTTGTTGCATTCTGTATTAGTGGAAAACAACTGCGGCACGTCTCCAAAAGTTATTGCCGCTTCCTCTGGAGATGGTCCGTCAACTCGACAATGCTGTTTGTCATTTAGTGGTGGCTTTACGAAATTCCAGCATGAAACAGCGTGCTATTGCTCGGCAGTATGGCATCACTCAAGGTCAGGTGTCAAAGATCCTGAAACGAAATGCTCAGAGGGGTGTCCCTACTCCAATACCGAGGCCAGGACGTCCCCGCAGAACCACAAGGAGGGATGATCGCCAGCTGCACCGGTTAGTCCGCAATGGCCGTACCAAGTCAGCTAATCGGCTTAGGGCTGAGTGGCAGCAACTGAAATATGTGCCTGTATCCAGAAGGCTAGTCAACCAACGACTGGTTCAAGCAGGCTATCGTGCCAGGCGTCCCCTGAGAAAGCCACGCCTGACCAGACAACACCGCCAGCGCCGATTGCAGTGGGCCAGAGAGCACCGTCAATGGCAGCCAGGACACTGGAATCACGTGATCTTCAGTGACGAGTCTAGATTTCTGGTCTATCGTCAAGATGGCCGCGTCCGAGTGCGCAAACAAGTGCATGAAGCCTACAACAAAGAATGTATAGTGCCAAAAGTCCAAGCTGGAGGTGTTGGGGTGACCGTTTGGGCTGCTTTTCATGCAGGGGGCAAAACTGACCTGGTTGTTCTGAATGGAAACCTGAACCAGTTCAAGCACAGGGCCATTCTGGACGAAACATTGCTTCCATTTGCTCATGCAGCCTTTCAAGGAAACTTTGTCTTCCAAGATGACAATGCACGGCCTCATCATGCTCGCATGATCGAACACTTTCTTGCTGACCGTGGTGTAGAGCATCTGGAGTGGCCTGCCATGTCCCCGGATATGAATCCGATAGAGAACTTGTGGGCAGAATTAACGCATCAAATCGACCACTTTGACCAGCAGCCGACCTCTGTGCGTGAATTGCAGCAGACTGTTGTCACTGCATGGCAAGCGATTCCTGTCCAAACCTTGGCAAATCTCGTGAACAGCATGCCTCAACGTGTACGTTCTCCCCTGAATGCTCGTGGGGGTTACACGAAGTACTGAACTGTAATTTTACTTTCCGGAATCCCAGTCGTAATTTAACTTTTGTTTTTGTTAAAAAATTTTTGGCTAATGTGCAAAATAAAGAGATACTTCTGGAAAACGTACAGAAGTTTAACACAATACTGTCCGTGAATTGAGTTCGATATCAGTTTACATCACTTTCAAGGATCAATTCATTTGTTTCAAAATGTCAAATATGGTTTTTGTTTCTTTTAAAGGTCACATTAACAAAATCTAGAATAATTTCAACATAATTCCAATCAACTTTTTGTTCTAAGTCATCTTGAAAAGTAAGTTCACCCCCACAAAAAAAATATTCCATATTAAATGCCAAGTCTGTAGATATATATATACACAAAGAATTAAGTGAAGCACCTCCCCCCCCCCCCCCCCCCGTTTTTTTACAACCTCGCACATTACAAGTTTGTTGTCGTCAAAACAGTGTAATATACCCATGTTATTGCTATATTTTCTGGAGAAGTGATATTATGGTCACATAAAAACATAACAATCATGCCGTTTTCAATATTTTATTCTGAATAATTTAAGGTGAAATTTTTTGGGAATTTTAGGCATATTTTCACCTCAATTTAAGTATGGAGCTATAGGTCCATCACGGACAGTGTGGATGACGTTTATGTTTTCTAACGTACAGTCATTGTTCTGAGAAGACCTCTAGCGATCTTTGCGTCAATAACGTGTGTAGGACCCACGTGATCGGATCACTGACTCAACCCTACGTCTCATAGACCCTGTAAGCCGTCGTATGCGTTGCTGTGGCAGGTTGTTCCATTCCCGATGTAATGCACGTTCGGGACATGTTGGGACGACAAATTGCGAAGATGGTCCCTCCAATAGCCAATCTGGATGAATTGGAACGTGCATTACATCGGGAATGGAACAACCTGCCACAGCAACGCATACGACGGCTTACAGGGTCTATGAGACGTAGGGTTGAGTCAGTGATCCGATCACGTGGGTCCTACACACGTTATTGACGCAAAGATCGCTAGAGGTCTTCTCAGAACAATGACTGTACGTTAGAAAACATAAACGTCATCCACACTGTCCGTGATGGACCTATAGCTCCATACTTAAATTGAGGTGAAAATATGCCTAAAATTCCCAAAAAATTTCACCTTAAATTATTCAGAATAAAATATTGAAAACGGCATGATTGTTATGTTTTTATGTGACCATAATATCACTTCTCCAGAAAATATAGCAATAACATGGGTATATTACACTGTTTTGACGACAACAAACTTGTAATGTGCGAGGTTGTAAAAAAACGGGGGGGGGTGCTTAACTTAATTCTTTGTGTATATATATATATATATATATATATATATATATATATACACACATATATGTATTGTCGTGTCCCCAGGATTACCACCCCTGGGTGACAGATGGCCAACCGAGCTTTAACTCTGAGTCGTTCACCCAAACTATGGCAGTGCCTTTACATGCGCGGAGGTGAAGGGTGACAAGGCTTACTTGCACGGGTTTCATTTGGGCGTCCTCAAACCCATGACAGATAAACATTACAGACACGAAATGGAAAAAGGTGACAAATAAAGGTTTAATGAAAACTAAATGCAACACGATAAAAAGGTAACACTAAATTCCTAAATTGAGATGTCTCCATACAGACTCAAATAAAGACACAGGGAGAAATAACGAAAGTAAAAATGTGTGTGGTGTGTAGCGGTTGTTTGTACTCAGCTCTGGTCTCCTCAAGCGGCCCTCGAACCCTGTCGGCCGTCGGACGGTCCCAGAGTCCTTGTGCGGGAAACGCACAATGGCGCGAACTCGCACCCGCTCGAGGCAGCCAAAGCTCTCTCCTCTGCCGTCCCACACTCCACAAAGCGCCGAGGTCTCTCAGGCGCACACGACACGGAGCACAGCCATCACAAAGCCAGCACCACCGGGATCAGAGAGAAGGATGCGTCCGCCTCCCACCTCAGCGAGAGAGAGAGAGAGAGAGAGAGAGAGAGAGAGAGAGAGAGAGAGAGAGAGAATGTGACCAAGCCCAGAATGAGAGAGAGAAAATGGCGGTTGCTTCGCCTTTTTGCTCTTCGTGCTGGAATGTTCTATCATGACATCACGTGCGCGCCAATCAACGAGCTCCATCGCATCAGTCTATGGCCATGACCAATCCTCACATTTCGGGGGGGAGGGGGGGCCTCACGGCCCCTCTTGTCGCCCCTTGAGATGACTCGGCTGGTGGTGTCAGTGGTAGTGTTTGGCTCTGGTGGGCAATCATGTTATTTAGTGTAGGTGTGGAATGCATGGCTGATGTTGCAAGTGTCATAAGGAACAAAGGGGAAACCACAGAAGCGACTACATAAAGGGAAAGTTACCTTATACCCTAACTAATTATCATAGCTACACCTCTCGCATGGAGAGAAATATACACTTACGCGACATCTGGCCCTACTTAGTTACAGGAAGGTGGCTACGCATCATACGGAGCAAACTACCCTATACATTCTACCTGGACTAAGGTATTTCATGAGCTATGTTGACCCAACTATAAACTGTCATTCTGGTGTTTCACATGAAGGGCAAAGCCTACATGCCTCATGGATCTACTGAGCAGGAACGGGGTCGTGGCCATACATCTCGACAAGTTCAGGGTGCCATTCCATGTACAGCACAAATATAGATGACTCTCGCCCTGCCAGCCCATAACAAAAGTAACACAAATGTCATCATCATGGCAATACCAATAGAGTGAAAATATGTTTGTAAATAGTTTTGCAGTAACATATGCAATTGCGTTGTTAAAACAATTCATAAAAACAACCAGGCATGTTTTGTTTTGAGTCATCATGGTATTTATACTATCAGTACTTTAAACCTGTAGTTATTTTGTTTTCGGTGAGATGTTATTATTAGTCCATTACACATGACACATGAATACTTGAGTGGTCTTTGTTTTTTTGTGGTTGAGGAAACCAAGCAAATTACTATGTTGTATTCAAAATCCATCTCGATAATAATAGTGAGTCATTTCTGATTAACTTCTGTGTAGACTGTAGAGTATATTGGATATGACGGCTGGCTATAGGTCATAACGTTGGTTGTTACAACCCCAGCAAAACATCATGAGAGGTTCTGAAGATAGCTGGTTGAAATCTTTTCTGGTGCTCAGCTAAAGATCCAGCCGATACTTGTATAATACCAATCTACTGCTACTACTATTATCATTACTACTACTATTACTACTACACCACTATAGGAAAGGCTATTTAATGGCCCCAACTAATCCCACCTTATTGAGGGGCTGAGGGCGTATTTTTCCCCACCATCGGAGATACCCATCCATGAACGCGTTTTTCTCCCTACTGGGCTTCATCAGCATGATGCGGCCACTGCCCCCACCCCCTCACCCACCAACCCTCCACCCATTGGTGTCGTGGCCATACATCTCGAGATTGGACAGTCCTCGGGCTCAGGGGAAAATAGATATTCCTCGACACAGGCTCAGGCTCAAAATGCAGACGACACGGTCACTTCTTCCCTCTGTTCTTGGTGCTAACATGACAAAGGGCTGGCGAAGCTCAATTAGTGATGTTGTAGAAATTCGTCTCCTTGCAGAGAGTGTTGTTAATCCCTTGGTTGATGAGTACCCAAGTTGGAGAATGTAATTTGCATTAGTATTTCCTGACTGTCTATGCAATTCACCCTTTGACTGCTTATGTTGCCAAAGCCATAGTGTTTCTGTGCCACGTAACTCATGCCAATTTATATATGCGCAGCAATGGCCATTATTTGGTCCACATTTGTGTCACTACAGCAGCGAAATGGTTAACTATTAAATAACTAGAGCAATGTGACTGTGTCGCCAATATGCCTCCTCATAGTCCCACAACGGGTAGATGCCCTCGTTCATTGTCCTAAAAATATACAAGTTTGATTTGATTCCCTTCAGCTGTTTTCAAGTATCACATTTTCACCAGCCATGACAGGTTTCACATGATCGGTGAAGCGGTTTCAGAGAAGGGATATTTTTAATATCGGCTTTTAAGCTAATATGGCTGCCATACGATGTGACATATGACCTTTAAAAATGTACACTCTGCATATGTATGGGTAGGACATCACGTTTGTGAAGTTTCGTGTTGATCGGATAAGGTTAGTTTCTCTATCCAAGATGGCTGCCAAACCACATGACCTACATCATCATCATTTTCAAACTATATGCAACAGTGGTGTTAGATGATATATGTAAAATTTCGCATCGATAGGGTAAGCCATTTCAGATATATAATTATTTAATATTTTCCTTCAATCCAATATGGCTGCCACACCATCTGACCAATGATGCTTTCGTGATCATCTTTTAATCGCCATGCCTAGTCAATGACACACATAAAGTTTCGAGTCAATTGATTTGGTCGTTTGGGAGAAGATGTTTTTTTAAGGTTTTAGGTTAAATCCAACAATGGCTGCCAAACCATGTGACCTATGATGTCATAAATTTAATATTTCAATACAAATGGGTCATAGATCATGTGCATGCAATTTCAGATTTTTAGGATAAGAATTTGATTAAAACATTTATGGCTGATATACCACTTCATGTATGATGTCATCATTATAATGCTTTTGTTCCCCCATTGGGAGTACTTGACAATGTGCCAAGTTTAAAAAATTTCCATTCAGCGGTTTCTGAGAATTTTTTTTTAAATTATTTGTGTTTAATCCAATCAGGCTGTCATACCACGTGACCTATGACATCACAATTATCATAAAAACATTCTGCATGAGTGTCACTCCTACCCTGAAAGTTTCGTCTCAATTGGACATGCGGTTGCTGAGAAAAACGAGGTTTCGCCCGTACGGACAGACGGGCAACCTGAAAACATAATGCCTCTGGCCACCTTCGGGGGTGGAGGAATAAAAACACACACACACCAAACACGCCAAACACATCAAACATTGACCTACATTTTTTCATACAATAGCAATGTAAATCTTTTCTTATCTGTCCTTCGAAGAGCAATGTCACCCTGGATCCAGAACATGTAGAAGCTTGCGAAGCGAATACTCTCCAGCACGTAAAGCTGCCAATTACTTCATCTGTTCTGCCTGTCATCGCAGGATTGGCGTATCTGCAGCTGTGACACTTTTGTAAATCTTAAAGTCATCTTAACTACCTCTATAGGCAATAATCCTTTCGACATGCCTGTCTGATGTGCAGCTTTAGTAATGACTTCTTAATCCCAATTCTCTGTCAAAATCACACAGCGAGTTATTTATCATGATGACACTGATTATTATGAACACATCCTGTTTAATCTGCATTTCGATTAAATACTAGAGTATGGTATTCCTTACACGTGTGCAGAATATTATAAAGGAAATACTTTTTATATCGGTATTTTGGAATTAAGAATCAAACACGGTTGCTGACCATGCTGTAATGGAATCTTTCCTTGTACTGATGTTAAATCTCAGTATGTCGCAAGATCATTAATCTTATGCACCATCTCCATCTTGGTTAAGTAATTACTGCATTTCCTTCTTTTCGTATAGTGCCTCTGGCATATTGATTCAGGCAACCACAACAAATATGTAGGTCAACAAAAAAGGCACAGCATTCAACATTGGCAGGACTTGGACTATTGTGAGCATCTTATTCCAAGACAGTTTTGTACAATAATTATATACAGGGTAAATCAAAAGTAGCGCCTGCGCCGGATTTCTGTTTTTTCGACTGTCAGATTCTTTCTGGGATGTCATGTTGTTAATAATTGTCTTTCAGATTATTAATTTTCTTAATTTATTTATTTTTGTTTTTGTTTTGCAGGTTATTGCTGAGAGTTTGGAAAGTTACTGAATTTGTACCAAATTGAACCATGAATTACCTTTCAATGAATCAACGCATTGCGGCCGTGAAACATTACTACAAATGTAATGAACAACCAACGATGGCGGCACGCCGTTTGGCACAGGAATTCGATATTAACCCACCCCAGGGAAGAAACATACGATTGATTGTCGAGAAATTTGAAGCAACAGGGTCGGTAGCCATTGCAAAGAAGTCCGGTCGTCCGAAAACGGTAACGAATGTAGCTAAGGCTGAAGAAGCCTTCAGGAGACTGGAACAAAGTCCGCAAAAGTCAACTCGCCGTTTATCTGCAGAGTTGGAAGTGAGCCAATTAAGTGTTATCCGTATCCTTCACCAGAAAAACTGGAAACCTTACATTCCATGCTTACTGCATGCCCTTCATGATGGAGATGACGACCGCCGTCTTCAATTTTGCGAAGAGTTCTTAGCTAAACTTGACGAAGAGGACACAATGCTAGACAACATCTGGTGGTCAGATGAGGCATGTTTTAAGCTTAACAGCACAATTAACAGACACAATTGTGTCTACTGGGCTGCGGAGAACCCAAGAGTAACAGATAAACAGAAATTGGGCGCTACTTCTGACTCACCCTGTATATACAGGGTGAGCCAGAAATATGGTTATTTTTAACACTCGTGTAAAGGTAATAAAATGTTGTATTTCAAAACAAATTTTTACAAGAAAGTGAAGTACATAGCATGCCATTTATTTGTGGAAAAGAACATCTAGGAGATGCGCACCATTTTGTCTGACACATTCCTCCACACTTGGACATCAATTATTCATGACGTTCTGCAACATGGCCACGTCTATATCATTGATTTCACGTCTGATGTTTTCCTTATGTTCATGAAGAGTTTGTGGACGTTTCACATACACTTTGTCCTTTAGATATGACCACAAGAAATAATCACATGCAGTCAAATCGGGTGACCTCGCTGGCCATGGATTATCGCCGTTTCTGGAAATGACATGCTTTGGAAAGACCGCCCTTACAGTAGTCATGGACACGGTGGCGGTGTGGGAGGTTGCACCATCTTGCTGAAACCACGTTATTGGGCTCACTTCTGCAAATCTGTTTAATTCTCACTTACAGCAGGCAGGTAGGTGATCTTTCTGTCTTCTACCAACTCCTATCCCGCCCAGCTCCCCCAGCTTTATCTGTGCTCTGTCCCCCAAATATTCCTACAGGTTGCACAAGATCTGCCACCAACCATCTTCTGGTGAAATTGCCAAAATCAAGACTCTCTGCTCACCTTCACTCCTTCATTCCTCTTTACTCCCACCTCTGGAACAAACTCCCTCACTCTCTTCAATCACACTCCTCCATCCAGGTATTTAAAACAACTGTTCACCACCATCTCTTATCTTCCCACATCCAAAACCTTGATCTCTTCTACCCCCGTTAATTCAAATCCTGGAAGTTCTAACAGTGTGCATATGTTTTGTACCTCTCCCACCCCCTCACCCCGCCCCCCCCCGCCTTCCCATGCCTCCTCCCCCCCCCGCCCTTTCCCTCCAACAGATCTTCATGAAGAGTTTGATGGTGGTGTCCCTGTTCTCTGCTGTTGTGCTTGTGTGCTTCCCTCTCTCTCCCCATCTTCCCGCTCCCTTTGTTGTATGTTTTGTGTGTCCGTTTGTTCTTTTTATGATGTCAGCTCCTACACGAGCCTCAATCTTGTCAACAACAACAAAAAAACTCTCTGGAGAGGAAGTTAGAAACCATATCGGTATATCGAGCTGCAGTAACAGTGACAGAATTTCCATTATCGTTCTCAAAGAAGTAAGGCCCGATGATGCCGAACGGCTTGGGACTGTGTAACGGTTTCGTGTGCATTTCTCTTGGGTTTTCGGCTGCCCAAAAACGAGTATTTTGCTTGTTGACATAGCCAAACAAATGGAAATGTGCTTCATCAGACATGAACAAATTGTTAGCAATGTTTTGGTTTTCATTTCCGTCCATAAATGAAAGCATTCCCTCACAAAAATTATTGCGGGCAATTCTTGGCAAATTGTGACAATTGCAGGCAAATCATCATCTTGGCTTAATTCCTGGACAGTTTGAATTTTATAGGGATAAAAGTTTAAATCCTTATGCAATATGCGGCGCAGTGACGTGTGAGAAATTCTTTCAGCTCCATGATACATGCTTTCAGCTGGAGCGATGCGGACTTCTCAAAACTGACTCCCTTATACGCTCAATGTTTTGTGCCGTTCTTACTGATTTGGGTGCTCCCGGCGGTTTCTCTTTAAAGTTGAACCGGTCCTCTCAAACTTCTGAACCCATAACTTGATAGCACGAACTGACGGCACATTTCCATGACGTTGAACATTGAAATGGAGTTTGAATTGACGTTGTGCAGCAGTTGCACTATCATTACTCTTGTAAAAAGCTTTGATAGCGAAAGCACGTTCTTCACCCGACCAGTTCCACATGGTCACTCAAGTGTTCTGCCTGCAAAAAATAAAACGAAATCAGTAAAAAAAAAAAAAAAAAAAAAAAATGCATGTTATGTACTTCAATATCATGAATGAATTTATTTTGAAATACAATTTTTTATTGTATTTCACAAACAACTCACCCTGTAATATATATATATATATATATATATATATATATATATATATACATACATACATACATACATACATATATACATACATACATATATACATACATACTTTAAGAGAGACGTTTGTTTTCTGTGTGTGTCGCCATTTTTCTCAGAGATGGCTGAACGGATCTTCGTCAAACTTTCAGAGATTCATATCAATGAGTGCCTGAGAGTGTTTTAGGCAAAAAAACAATATTTTTGTGAAAATTTTGAAAAAACAGTTAAGTGTTTTTTCTTTTTCTAAAATTGCTATATAGTGCCAGAGCCTTTGTAGCTCCGTGAAAGGTAATTTAAAATGATGCCCGATTAGTGTGTGTGTTTGTGTGCTATATTTTCCTTCGTGGGTGCAAGGAAGTGTTTTAGGCACCCACAAAAAATAAATAAAAACAAATTGATTTCTTCAAAATGCCAACAGGAAACTTCAGGAGGAAATGCCGGGTATTCATGCTCGTGTATATATACATATTGTTACGTTTGTTGGGGTAGTGATACCTCAGTGCAGGTAGAATGTATAGGTAGGTGCTCCGAATGTTGTGTAGAAACCTTGATGTAAATAAGTCAGCTCCGTGTGTTCGGATTAGGTGTATCGTCATCTCCATCGGAGGATTGGGATATGTTAATTAGCTCAGGTATTATGGTAATTATCCCCTGTATGTCGTTACATCTGTACTTTATTCCTTTGTCCGTTTTGGCACCACACCAATCACACCATAGACACATAAACAAGCCACGCAATCGACTCCCCATTAAGCTCACTAATCAAAAAGCCACCAGAAACCCAGATGAAGCACTAGTGCAGATTACCCCCACTGGAAAGAGACACAGAACGGGCAAGGCCGAGAGCCGCACCCCGAAGAGCCGTGATTGGGTGGGGAGGATTTGATTGGCATCAGCCCGGGTAAAATGGGACTTGCTGATAGGAGCAGAGATGGACTACAAAGAGGTGGCACACGCTGATTGGTGAAGCAGGCACGGATGACGTCAGAGCCTGGGTGATAAAAGAACGCTCTGGTGGACATTTTCTCTCTTGCTTCCGTCTCGTTCTGGATGTCAAAGTGGACGGTTGTGCTTGCTCTCTGCACAGGGAGGCTTCGTGAATGGCCGTGTTCCGGGATCTTGCTGGTGGTTGTGAAGAGGCAGAACTGCAGAATGAAGAGCTGCAGATTTCCGGACGGGAACGGCGAGTGGACAGGCTGCGCGCCTGCTCATTCGTTTCGCGCGTGAGGCCAAGTTCACGCCAAGGAACGTGCGTTTCCCGCGAAGGCCTGAGACAATTTTGACGACCACTGACAAGACGCCCCAGCCGATTTGAGTTAAGTGCACACAGATGCATATTTATTTTCAGTTATCTCTCCCTTTCGTCTGTCTTTGGGTCTGTTTGTTGGGACGTCCCATTTCGGAATTTCATTTTCGTTTTATCGTGATTTTCTTTGTAACCAGCATCTCATTAATATAGCCGGCATTTTTGTGCAGTTTAATTTCACCTCGGTATGAGTTTATTTATTGCAGGTTTGAGGACTGCCAGTGGGATCCGCGAAGGTAAGCTCTCCGGTTTCTTCCCCGTTTGCTCCCCACGTGTATTAACTCCGCCATTGAACTGAACGCCTCGGAGTGTTAAAGCTCGTCTGGTCCTCCGTGCTACCAAGGGTAGTCACACGACAATATATATACATATATATATATATATATATATATATATATTATTTATATATATATATATATATATATATATATATATATATATATATATATATATATATATATATATATATATATATATATATATATATATATATATATACAGTCAAGTGAAAAAGTAAGTACACCCCATGTAAAGTTTTGACTTTTTCAACATATTTCAACATACAGCTATTTGATCTTCATTTCAACAATATTGATAGATAAAGGTGATATAATATAACAAATATCATGAAACATTTACATTTTGTAGTCCATTGTATAATTTAAATAAACATAAATGCAAATTTCGCATGTGGGAAAAGTAAGTACACCCCTACATTTATCACTACTTCAAATACCTAAAATTAGAATCAGGTGCACCAGCTCAGGTGCAAATGATTAGAACATCGTTAGAGAGGATCTTGGAGGAACCTGTCTTATTTAAACCTCAGACATTTAGTGTGGTTTGCCCTTTGTTGTTGAAGTCATGCGGCGTCACCATGCCTAGATCAAAAGAGCTCTCTGAGGCCTTCAGAAAGAAGGTTATAGATCCCTACGAGTCTGGGAAGGGATTAAAAAAGATCTCCAAACAATTTGAAATCAATCATTCGACTGTCCGGAAGATCATCTACAAGTGGAGAAGATTCCAAACAACTGCCAACTTGTTCAGGCCAAGCCGCCCCAGCAAGGGGTTCATCCCGAGAGCAGACGGCAAGATGCTGAAAGAAGTCTCGAAGAACCCCAGAATGTCATCACGGGACCTACAGGTAGCTCTTGCCACTGTTGATGTCAAACTGCACGAGTCTACCATTAGAAAGAGGCTGCACAAATTTGATCTACATGGGAGGTGTGCCAGGAGGAAACATTTGCTTTCCAGAAAGAACATCAGGGCAAGACTAAAGTTTGCCAATGAACACCTAGGCAAAGACCAGCACTTCTGGAGCAATGTGCTCTGGACAGATGAATCAAAGATAGAGATTACGAAATCCACAAAGTGGCCACAGTACCAGAAGAAATGTTTGACGAAAACCAAATACAGCATTTGACCACAAGAACCTGCTACCAACTGTAAAGCATGGTGGTGGAAATATTATGGTTTGGGGCAGCTTTGCTGCATCAGGGCCTGGGCAGCTCACCATCATAGAATCCACTATGAATTCTTCATTGTACCAGAGGGTGCTTGAGGATAATGTGAAGCCATCTGTAGGAAAGTTGGAGCTCAAACGAAGGTGGACCTTGCAACATGACAATGACCCCAAACATACCAGTAAATCCACCAAGGAATGGCTGAAAAGAAAGAAATGGAGGGTTCTGGAATGGCCAAGTCAAAGCCTGGATCTAAATCCCATCGAGATGTTGTGGGGGGATTTGAAACGAGCTGTGCATGCAAGAAACCCCTCAAACATCGCACAGCTGAAATAATTCTGCATGGAGGAGTGGGCAAAAATTGCTCCCAGTCGATGTAAGAGACTGGTAGACAGTTATAAGAAACGCCTACTTGAGGTTGTTTCTGACAAAGGGGGCAATACCACCTATTGGAGCCAAGGGTGTACTTACTTTTTCCACATGCGAAATTTGCATTTATGTTTATTTAAATTATACAATGGACTACAAAATGTAAATGTTTCATGATATTTGTTGTATTATATCACCTTTATCTATCAATATTGTTGAAATGAAGATCAAATAGCTGTATTTTGAAATATGTTGAAAAAGTCAAAACTTTACATGGGGTGTACTTGCTTTTTCACATGACTGTATATACGAGGGTCAGTCAATAAGTCAATAAGTAACCTTAAAATGGCGATATAAATTTGAGAATGTAATTTGTGTAGTTGTAGACGACATATGTGACATCTATGGGTAAGAGTCATGTTTTGCCTGTTTTATATCTGTCTACATTGAGCGTATGACGTCAGTAGAGCAGTTCCAAGATGGCGTCTCCCTTAGAAGCATACATCAGGGAGGAGCAACGTTCTGTCATCCGTTTCTTGGGAAGTAATGGTGTGAATCCCAGTGAAATCCATCGCAGAATGAAGATGCAATATGGTGACGCGTGTTTATCGCTGCAGCAGGTGTACGACTGGGACAGAAAGTTTAAAAGTGGTGTCCAGTGTGGCAGACGCTGCTCGCTCGGGCCGGCCTTACACAGCCAACACACCAGAAATGGTTGTGGGAGTTGACTGCGTGGTTTGGGAAAACTGTCGCATTACGCTGGATGAAGTGGTCTCCGAATTGAACATTAGCCATGGTTCAGCACACCATATCATTCACAACATTGTGGGGTTCCGCAATGTGTCTGCAAGGTGGGTGCCTAGACAACTCACACCCAAACTGAAAGAACGGCGAGTGGACGCTTGTGAAGAACTTCTGCGACATTATGAAACAGAAGGTGATGCTTTCTTACAACGCGTAGTGAATGGGGATGAAAGCTGGGTGCACCACTTTCAGCCAGAAACGAAGAGGACAAGCAAGAGTGGCGCCATTCAACTTCACCAAATATATATATATACTAGTGGAATCACATTTTCAAAGGGTTGTTCTTTTTTTAACCTAGCTTGATGTGAAATGCTGTGTCGTGGAGTTATCTTTGAAAAACCCTGAAACTTGCTTAAAGCATGTGCAAAAGTACACCCCGCCTTCCCCACCCTCTCCCTCCTTGCTTCTGAAAATTATATTCACCATAACATTCTTTGTCTGAGATGCTTCTGTAGAGAGAGGCATTACATGAATGTATCTACGTTGACTGGTTTCATAGTTTAATAATTCACACCACCGAGACACATACATACATACATACATACATACATACATACATACATACAAACTTCATGCATACATACATACATACATACATACATACATACATACATACATATACAGTGCAAGAATATACAGTGTAATAATTTTTAGTATGATCCCAATTGAATGTCAAGAAATAAATTATTCTTGAGCTTAAAGATTTGCATTTCATTGAGCTCACTAATTAATAAACTAATATGACAATTTACAGCATTGGAAATGTAAATAATGCAAGACCATTTCTTTTATTTTCTGCCCCTGTCCAGTTAACAACTGTGCTGTTGTTCATGATTCACATAAGTGTGTTTCAAAAAATGCTTTTTATTTTTGTACATTTTCTTTCTCACCAGACATTCATGTGCTTCAGGGTATAGGGTTTTTTTTTAGAAATACGCAGCATTGTGTAAGTGGTCCAAAAATAATGTTCATGATCCAAATATATTGTCACGTATACAGGGTAGTCGCTAATGCGGCCCCGCCACACTGAAGGGACGTGCTTCGACGATGGCCAGCAGCCTGAAGCTAATTTGGGGGCGATCGCTTGTCCGAGCGGAGGCAAACATTTTCATTTCATTCCAAGTGTGAGCTTCTCCCTGGGCTATTTGGATCATAACCTAATGTAGATACCCCAGGGATAAGCCAATATCGTCGAAACAAGTGACGCATGGATTGCAGTTTTAAGGAGCTGACACTCACGGCATATGAAAACATGATTTAGAAAAGTAGAAGGACACGAGGACATGACACAATTACTGACAGATCCAATGCAAGAAGACAGACGATGCCTGACAAAATAATAAATATATAAATCTTTACACAACAAAAATAATGCTCTCTCTCTCTCACTCTCTCCCCCTCTCCTTCTCTCTCACTCTCTCCCTCTCCCTCTCTCCCTCTCCCCCTCTCTTTCTCTCTTTCTCTCTGAATCGGTTCTAACAGGCTGATTCACATCCTGTCACCTTTTTGCTTGCCATATATCTCTCTATCTCTATCTCTCTCTCTCCATCTCTATCTCTCTCTCCTTGAACTTGTTAAAACCGGCCGATCACCCCCATGTTACCGTGGCACAAAGCTTCAGATTAATAATGGTACATGCCCCATAGAGCAGGACCAAGCAGTGAGAGAGGTCCACGAGACTCAAAAGCGCAACCAATTGCGCTCGGGTAGATATCAATATGCACCCTTAAGCATCCAGCCAATGTGATCGGGCAATATGCAAATTTGTAGATCCATAAGGAAAAACGGGTGGAGTTATGTGTGGAGGGAAGAGGTTAAAAAACCACATAATTATGCATTTTGAGTGAGTCTGTCCGTCTTGGATCATCATTGTCTCTGCTTTGTAGGTCAGCCTCTGCTTGACTTTGTCCCTGGCTGATCATTTGTTCTTGCACTCGCGTTTGGGCAATCGTCTGAAGAAGAACCTGTCTTGTCCTGTTGCTGTTGAGCTGCCCTCTCTCTCTGCCCCTGTCTGCCGTTCTCACCCTGCGATAACGCTCGTGTGGGGTTTGCAATGAGCCATGCCTCAGAGAAAGAACTGTGCACACAAGAGAGGAGAGCGGGAGGCAGTCAGACTCTTCAGGAGCCGTGGACTGTCACAGTGCAGCTATCCAGAGGGATGCATCGGCTCGACGGAGCCATCTCAGAGGTTAAGGGGTCTGACCTTTTCTCACTCCAAGTCTTTCTTTCCCTCACTCTTTCTTTTCTTGTCGTATATCTGCAGGCCCTATCTTCGAGTGTGAAGGTAAGTGTAGAGGTAATTTGGGGAATTGTTAAACTGAACTTGTCTCCTGACTCATCCTGCTAAAATCATGGCGGTGGTATATGGTGATTAAGGTTATCCAATTGATCTAGAGATTGACGCATAGTAGGATTGAGGTCATGTGACTTGATTCAGCTTGGCCAAGTAATAAGATCTGTCACGAGACTGCCTATCAGCACGATACTTACTCATACCAGGAACCTCAGCTACACGGTAGCACGGCTCTGGAAGTGGGATCCGGCAAGAAGTTCCAGGGATGACTTTAAGACAGCTGTTCGCCACCACGACAGGTCATCCACCATTCGTACCCAAATAACCCCATTCCCAAGCAATTCCTTTTTCCTGGTTATTGTGATTTTTTCTCCTTTCCTTCACCGCTTTTCATTTTCTTGTTGTCAGTTTGTTCCTTCTCTGTTTCATTCCCGCTTTCCCTTTCCTCTACTTAAGGTTGTGTGCAGCTTGTTCACCCCATATGTCGTTCTCCCCCTCCCATTGATGTCATTCTCCCTTCTACTCTGCTGTTGGCGTTTACCCCTTTCAATTTTGTTTTATTCCATTCTGCTCTAGCTCTTCCATGAGCCGCAACCATGCATACAAAATAAAGGTCGTTCGTAAAAATTTTTTAACACCCCTCGTAACTTTCTGCTCCCGGACTCCCATTAATTGTCCCCCGTCGCACCGCGGAGTGAAAGGGACACTATGGTTTTCCCCTCCGTCCGTGTGTCCGTCCGTGCGTGCGTGCGTGCAGGCGTGCGTGAAGGACCAAATTCTAATTTGGTGTGTGGGTGCAACCCACGTCAAAATCCAAGATGGCCGCCGCCATGAATGTCTGACGCCATGTATGTCTGAACCTTGTGAGCGGAATATCCTGAAAAATAAGCGAAGTACTAACTTCTAATCTGGTGTGTGGGTGTATCTAGGCATAAGGAAGAACGCTATTGAAAATTGAGTCGCCACGTCAAAATCCAAGATGGCCGCCGCCATGTATGTCTGAATATTGTGAGCGGAATATCTTGAAAAATAAGCGAAGTACCAACTTCTAATCTGGTGTGTGGGTGTATCTAGGCATAAGGAAGAAACCTGTTGAAAATTGGGTCACCACGTCAAAATCCAAGATGGCCGCCGTCATGTATGTCAACCTTGTGAGTGGAATATCTTGAAAAATAAGCGAAGTACCAACGTCTAATGTGGTGAGTGGGTGTATCTAGGCATAAGGAAGAAAGCTATTGAAAATTGGGTTGCCACGTCAAAATCCAAGATGGCGGCCACCATATATATGTCTGAACCTTGTGAGCGAAATATCTTGAAAAATAAACGAACTACTAACTTCTAACCTGGTGTGTGGGTGTATCTACGCTTAAGGAGAATTCTTTGGAAAATTGGGTCGCCACGTCAAAATCCAAGATGGCCGCCGCCATGTTTGTCTGATGCCATGTATGTCTGAACCTTGTGAGCGGAATATCTTGAAAAATAAGCGAAGTACCAACTTCTAATCTGGTGTGTAGGTGTATCTAGGCAGAAGGAAGAATCCTATTGAAAATTGGTTCGCCACGTTAAAATCGAAGATGGCCGCCACCATATATATGTCTGAGCCTTGTGAGCGAAATATCTTGAAAAATAAACGAATGACTAACTTCTAATCTGGTGTGTGGGTGTATCTACGCATAAGGAAGAACGCGATTGAAAATTGGGTCGCCACGTCAGAATTCAAGATGGCCGCCGCCATGTATGTCTGAACCTTGTGAGCGAAATATCTTGAAAAATAAACGAACTACTAACTTCTAATCTGGTGTGTGGGTGTATCGACGCATAAGGGAAATGCTATTGAAAATTGGGTCGCCACGTCAAAATCCAAGATGGCCGCCTTGCGTCTTCCACTTTGTCAACTCACATCACTTCACCAACGGGGGACTGAGGCGTAACGCTTGTTTGTCCCCCATCGCACAGCGTAGCGAAAGGGGGACTATGGCTTTCCCCTCCGTCCGTGTGTCCGTGCGTGCGTGTGTGCGTGCGGGCATGCGTGTTTGCGTGCGGGCGTGTGTGCGTGCGGGTGTGCATGCGTGCGTGCGTAAGCGAAGGACCGCATTCGAATTTGGTGTGTGGGTGCAACCCACGTCAAAATCCAAGATGGCCGCCGCCATGTATGTCTGATGCCATGTATGTCTGAACCTTGTGAGATGAATATCTTGAAAAATAAGCGAAGTACCAACGTCTAATCTGGTGTGTGGGTGTATCTAGGCATAAGGAAGAACGCTATTGAAAATTGGGTCGCCACGTCAAAATTCAAGATGGCCGCCGCCATGTATGTCTGAACTTTGTGAGATGAATATCTTGAAAAATAAGCGAAGTACCAATGTCTAATTTGGTGTGTGGGTGTATCTCGGCATAAGGAAGAAGGCTATTGAAAATTGGGGCGCCACGTCAAAATCCAAGATGGCCGCCACCATATATATGTCTGAAACTTGTGAGCGAAATATCTCGAAAAATAAGCGAAGTACCAACTTCTAATCTGGTGTGTGGGTGTATCTAGGCATAAGGAATAACGCAATTGAAAATTGGGTGGCCACGTCAAAATCCAAGATGGCCGCCTCCATGTATGTCTGAACCTTGTGAGCGAAATATCATATCATAGCATGTTTTCTGCGTCTTCCACTTTGTCAACTCACATCACTTCACCGACGGGGGACCTAGGCGTAACGCTTGTTGTCCCCCGTCGCACAGCGTAGCGAAAGGGGGACTATGGCTTTCCCCTCTGTCCGTGTGTGCGTGCATGTGTGCGTGCGGGCGTGCGTGTTTGCGTGCGGGCGTGCATGCGGGCGTGCGTGTGTGCATAAGCGAAGGGCCGCATTCGAATTTGGTGTGTGGGTGCAACCCACGGCAAAATCCAAGATGGCCGCCGCCATGTATGTCTGATGCCATGTATGTCTGAACCTTGTGAGATGAATATCTTGAAACATAAGCGAATTACCAACTTCTAATCTGGTGTGTGGGTGTATCTAGGCATAAGGAAGAACGCTATTGAAAATTGGGTCGCCACGTCAAAATCCAAGATGGCCACCGCCATGTATGTCTGAACATTGTGAGATGAATATCTTTTAAAAATACGTGAAGTACCAACTTCCAATTTGGTGCGTGGGTGTATCTCGGCATAAGGAAGAAGGCTATTGAAAATTGGGTCGCCACGTCAAACTCCAAGATGGCCGCCACCATATATATGTCTGAACCTTGTGAGCGAAATATCTCGAACAATACGCGACGTACCAACTTCTAATCTGGTGTGTGGGTGTATATAGGCACAAGGAAGAAGACTGTTTAAAATTGGGTCGCCACGTCAAAATCCAAGATGGCCGCCGCCATGTATGTCTGAACCTTGTGAGATGAATATCTTGAAAAATAAGCGAAGTACCAACTTCGACTTTGGTGTGTGGGTGTATCTCGGCATAAGGACAAGCGCTGTTGAAAATTGCGTCGCCACGTCAAAATCCAAGATGGCTGCCACCATATATATGTCTGAACATTGTGAGATGAATATCTTGAAAAATAAGCGAAGTACCAACTTTTATTCTGGTGTGTGGGTGTATCTAGGCACAAGCAAGAACGCTGTTTAAAATTGGGTCGCCACGTCAAAATCCAAGATGGCCGCCGCCATGTATGTCTGAACCTTGTGAGATGAATATCTTGAAAAATAAGCGAAGTACCAACTTCTAATCTGGAGTGTGGCTGTATCTAGGCACAAGGAAGAACGCTATTGAAAATTGGGTCGCCACGTCAAACTCCAAGATAGCCGCCACCATATATATTTCTGAACCTTGTGAGCGAAATATCTTGGAAAATAAGCGAAGTACCAACTTCTAATCTGGTGTGTGGGTGTATCTAGGCATGAGGAAGAACGCTTTTGAAAATTGGGTCGGCACGTCAAAATCCAAGATGGCCGCCTCCATGTATGTCTGAACCTTGTGAGCGAAATATCATATCATAGCATGTTTTCTGCGTCTTCCACTTTGTCAACTCACATCACTTCCCCGAAGGGGGACCGAGGCGTAACGCTTGTTGCAATAATATTTGCCATGAGGCGAGAATCTAATATTTAAACTCTATGTATCATCACACCAGATGCACTTTTCTCAGATTGCTTGCCAACTCACGAGATCCCTAACATGAACAAGCAATTGTGAGCAGATTAAGCAAGTAATTTTCATGGCAATGATTGGAATCCAATATATAGAGTTCTGCTCTGTCGTTTGCCATTGCTCATCCAAATAAATATGCAGTATATATCAGAGGTAATGCACTTGCCTTTGGGATTCCTCGACTGGGTTAGATTCCCAACCTGACAATAAACTGCCATCCAAACTGTTTGGCAGGCAGCCAGCTATGTTGCATCAATGAGTATAGTCCCTCTTTAAGAGGGGCCAAAAAGCAGGCTGTCCTGTCTGTGAGCATTTGCTCGTGGACTTTACCGTTCCTGTGGTGCCTTTCATAATAGTAGATCTTTGTGTTTGAGTACCCTTGCAAACTTGTTTTCTTAATCTGCACAGCCAGTACATAAGTGACATGGCCATGGCTCACGATGATGTAACCAGCAGATGCATTGTGGAATGCCAGTCAAAATATTTATTCAATAGAATGATTTAGAATTCAGATGAATCTCTGGTTAGGATCATGGATCTGTAAAGAAACGTTCTCATTTGTCATGTTTGTATATTTTTATTCCAAAATAACCCCTTTGTATAATGTGATCATTCAGTCATTATCATCCTACTGTGATTCACCAAATGTCCGTCTGTCCGTTCCCAGGTACCGCAAAAACGGCTGAACCGATCGCAACGATATTTTGGGTGGGTAATCCTGGGACCCCCTGGAGTAAAATAGGCTATATTGTTTTTCCTATTTTTCCAATCTTCCAGTTTTTCCAAACACGATGGAATAATATTTACCGATATGAACAGTGATGTGGCTTTTATTGAAATTCTACAAATACTGTTTAGATTTTGATGACAATTATGAACCTGCCACGAATGCGGAAGTGGACAGATTATGGCAACGTTTTTCATGGAAGTCCTTCGCGAACTTGCTGTCCATGTCTGACGTGCGACTGAAGGTGCTACAGGAATGTGGAATTTATTGATTTCATGCTTCAGCATTCACCGTTTCTGCATTGTCTGTTTCCTTCTGGCCTCCTACCCGTACGTAGCACGGGTACCTCACTAGTCATTATAATGTGCAGGTACAAGTACCAACCCCTGTAGGGGATGAACCCCTGAACCAATCCCTAAAGTGGATGTGTGTGTGTGTGTGTGTGTGTGTGTGTGTGTGTGTGTGTGTGTGTGTGTGTGTGTGTGTGTGTGTGTATAAATATCACATATAAAGATACACATATACAGATATAAATATACTGTATACCGTACATGAGTTATACAGTGTAACGTTTTCTATGAACTCTTTAGTTAATGCATGGAGTGGTCTACCTGGAAGTGCAGTGGCAAAAATATGGGTTTAAACTGGAATTAGATAGCTACCTATAAGCATTGGGGACTGAGGTCATTGGTCGGACTGCCGAAGTTAGACTAAATGTGTTTTATTTCTCATTTATTTATTTGATATCTAACCTTTTTCCTTTCTTCCTCAATGGTTCTTGCAACACAAATGCGATCTGTGGTTTAAAATAAATTACCTCTCATGTAATGTATGCATCCGCTTACGTCAAATGATACTTACTGTACCTGACACTACCTACCTAAACGAAGATGCTCCCTAAACCTATATGAAGTCAACCCCTACCTAAACACAGTGGCTATTGTGGTTGTCAAGCAAACAAGACCAAATATTTCAACCATGGACTCCAGGAAGTTTAGGAAGCAGAAGGCATCGTAAGGAAACAGTGGAAACTGAACACCATTCCACCAAAACATAATCTGATGGCTTAGAGGAAGGCAAGGAAACACCAACATAGGCTACATGAACACTGGATCATATTGATGGCACTGGCTTCATGCTGAGCCTGCCAGCACACCAGACCCCTGGAAAACCTTTTCATCTCACACCATCCTCTCCTCTATGCTGCTGTTCCATTTGACCTTTTCCGTTGTTCCGTCAATCTGACGAGCCTTTGAACAAGCTTGCACCAGACGATTCTCTAACCTGGGCCTGTGCACACTGCCCTTCACATCAAGGCTCCCCCTCATGGGTCTTCCTGTCGCAGAGCCTGGTTGAAAGGTTCGTGACGCAATGCGTTTGACCTGCATGCGTGCAAACCGGACGTGTGAATATCCGTTTCACTTTCACACATGGTAAAGAGGATGCAATCGGTGCACAGATAACAAATGTAGTTCCTCATTCATTTCAGGGGTTTTTTTCTTTATTGTGTCTCAAGACTGTGATAATATTGTTGTGGATATGGGATTTGCATCCATCCATATCCGCTTGTAAATATTCCCCTATTTCCTCAATACTTCCCAACTATCCCCAATCCCCCATTCCCTAGTCCCATTTTCTGTAAACAACACTCTGTAGACCCGACCTCCCCCTATTTCCCCCATTAAATGTCGTGCCCAGGTTCACCGCATCTCATGTAAGACAACTATAGGACATCTTGCTAGTTATTCTTAGTCTATGTCAGTTAAGGACTCGTTTCCATTAATTCTGACCCTTCGTTGCACCAGAATGTGATTGTATGGCACCGTTAGGAAGTTTAGGACCTCCCAATACCTCCCCGCAGCTCTTCCTCACGGTTCAGCAACAACAACAACAACAACAACAACAGCAACGGCAGCGGCGGGCGCGGGGAGTGCGCGTCCTCACTCCGGCTTGGTTGGTAGGGGGTGTTGGGAGGGCACCAGGCCTCCCCAACGAGCCGCCATCGAACATGTGCTCGACGGGGTTACCAAATAGGGGCTCCCTGTCAGCTCCTCGTCAAGGGCGGAGCCCGGTAACCCCCGCACCCAATGGAAGCGGCGGACCGGCCCCAGTGGGGCGGAGCCAACCAGCCGAGGGCATGTCACTCCCCGCTGAGCATGCGCAGGGAGAGGGAGGTGACGTCAGATGCGCGCTGAGCTTGGAGCAAGCAAGACGTACCCTCCGAGCGCTGTGAGGCCTCCCCGCATCTTCTGGACTGGACCGTGCTTTATCCTGTCCCCGAGCAAAGGTGCACCTTGTGCCATCGAACTACCTGTCCCTCCCTGCCATCAATCCCTGTGTAAGTCAGCCTTGTTCCGTTTGTCTGTGGTCTGTCTGGGTTAAGATAAGACGGTAATTAAGTGCCCATCTCTTCTGTGTCTTTACCTCACTCTGCCTTGTAATCTACCCCTTTTCTCCACCACTGTAATTATACCCTCCTCCGGAGGTCTTGAGAACTGTACCCCTTGCGTCATTTCCTCTTTCCCAGTCGTCGTGTCCTTTCTATCATTGATTTGGCATAGCGCGATTTGGTCAACGTCTGGGTGGAATCGGGGTCTAGTCGGGGAATAACTGTTCGGTCGCGGCAATACCACCGCTCGGTAAATAACATCTAAACCGCGTCCGTAACAATTGGTTGTCAGGAGTTGGGATTCGAACCTGGGACTAAATTTATTTAGCCCAAATTTTGGACACCAATTGTGTTATTACCGTAACAATTGGTGTCGGGAGTGAGATACGGACCCAAAGCGCGCTTAACGCGCTCAAAATTACAAGTAACCGAAATTTGATTTTGTTTTACAAAAAACCCGAATTTTGAAAGTCGCGCTATGGGAGATCAAGACGGCTGGGTTCCGGTAGAGAAGAGTGAGGCAGGGTCGATCCAGGACCAAATTGAGGGACATGAGGAGAGCGAAGCAGTGAGGGCGGCAGGTTCGCAAAATGGCGTCCTCGCGCACGAGGTTACGGGCGTGCAAAATGGCGCCTCGCACATGGCTACGGCGACCGCGCCCGCGACCGTAGCAGCGCCGCTGGTGGATTTGAACCTTTTTTTATACAAATGAAGGCCCTTATGGACAAGAATAGCGAAGAAATGGAAAGCAGAATGATGGGGGTAATGGGGAACCGGATGGATGCTCAGAGTGAGCAAATGAGGGCTGATAGTGAGCGATTGGGGGGCAGAATGGGGGGCAAAATGGGAGAAATGGGGGAACGGCTAGAAGCTAAATTAGAGGGGTTAGACAATGGGATAGAAGGGGTGAAACATGGGTTAACGGGGGTAGAAAACAGAATGGCCGCTCAAGAGAATCAAATAGAAGGGGTGAAACATGGGTTAACGGGGGTAGAAAACAGAATGGCCGCTCAAGAGAATCAAATAGAAGGGGTGAAACATGGGTTAACGGGGGTAGAAAACAGAATGGCCGCTCAAGAGAATCAAATGGAAGGGATGAAGAAGGGGTTAGAGGGGTTAGAAAACAGTATGGAAGGCAAATTGAGGGACATGAGGGACCAAGCGGAAAGGGAAGTTTAAAAAATGGGGCAGCAGATAGAGGGGGTCAGAATGGGGGTAGAAACTAAATTGGATGCTCACAGGGAGGAAATGGAGCAGATGAGGGTGGCATCTGGGCAGGAGATGCAAGTGATGGGAGAGGAGATCAGAAGAGGTGTGAGTGAGGAGGTCGGAGGAGTGCGCGAGGAGGTGAGGCACTGTAAGGAGCGCATGGAGAAGGAGGTGAGAAAGGGGACTGTAAAATTGCAAGGTGGTATAGAGGAGTTGACGCTGGGAGTAGAACAGCTGACAGTGGGACAAAAGGAGTTGGGGGACCAGGTAAAGAAGAACACAGCGGTAATAGAGGGATTAAAATCAACACAGAAGGAGATGAAAAAGGACGTAGGGGTAATTAAAAAAGAGTGTCAGACGGTACATGAGGACCTGACGAGGAAAATGAACAAGGTGGTAGAGGTGATGGAGGTTAAAGAGCGGGAGGTGCGGGAGCACATAGAAAAAAATATGGTGGAGTTAGAGGAAGAACTTAAGGGGGCGCACGAGGAGATGAAGGAGGTGAAGCAGAAATTAGAAGAAGTGGAAGAAGGGGTGAGCGAAATTAAGAAGCGACGGAGAGAGGATAAGAAAGAGATAAAGGAGGAAGTAAAAGAATTGGTCCAAAGCCTGTGTTCGGATCGTGATGATGTGCTCATTAACCGGATGAGGGATTCGCAGGTGATGGAGGAGAAGCGAAGAGAAAGAGGACCCGGTGTAAGTGGTGACCAATATGGTCGTGCGTATGATGCGCCAGGTGATTTAATAAGCTTGGGGGTCGAGATGGACCCGGGTGTTCGTGAGAGGCCGTTGGTGAAGTGTGCGACAGGTCTGGTGTGCGAAAAAGGAGGTGTGCGAGAAAGTCCGACTCTGGGGTGTGTGAGGAAAAAGGGCGCGCCAAGGAGTGAGTGTGCTGTCGAGAGTGAGTCGGTCGTAGCGCGTGTGCGAGGGAGCACATGGAAGCGCGTAGTGAGGAGTGTTACAGAGGATGTAACGGAAGAATGCACGCCTGTGGTGAGTGTTACAGAGGATGTAATGGGAGAGGATGCGCGAGCAAGGTGTATAACGGACGGGTGCATGGGGAAAGAGTGCGCTGTCAAAAGTAAGGAAGAGTGTACACCTGTGGTGAGTGTTACAGAGGGAGTAACGGGAGAGTGTGCGCGAGAAAGGTGTGTAACGGACGGGTGCATGAGGAAAGAGTGCGCTGTCGAGAGTAAGGGTGAGTGCGCTGTCAAGAGTGGAGGTGAGAGTAGTAAGAGTGACACGGAGCGTGAGTTGGTTGTGACAGGTGAGAAAGGAAGCACACCTGGAATGGTAGAGCGTGTGTGGGAATGCACGCTGGAATTGGTAGTGAGGCACGTGGTTGGGTGTGCGAGTGAGAGCACACCTGTGATCGTCACAGAGGAGGTGACCGAGGAGGGGGCGCGAAGAGGTGTGTTGGTGAGGTGTGCGAGCGACGAATGTGTGCCAAGGTGTTCGGTGGTCAGGTGTGTGACCAAGTCTGTGAGCGGAATGAGTGTACCTGGGTGTGTAAGAGAGGGTGCAATGACCAAGAGCAGGGAGACGGCTGGATGTGTGAGCAAGGAACGGGCTGCAGGGTGTAAGCATGCAGGTGAGGCATCGACGGTAACCGGGTTAGCGGTTAGAGCGACTTATAGCCGAATCGGGCCCTCGGTGCGTGCCGGGCTTCGCGTGCCGCGAGAACCAGCGGGGATCCGAGCCACGGCGGGTTCGAAAGGACCGCCGTACGCGATCCACGCTGGGCCTCGCTTTGAACGGCCGCGTCCGTGCTCCACTAGGCGGAGCGGGCAGCCCGATAGGAAGGGTCGTCATGGCGACCACTTTTTGTTGAGGCATTCCGGCAGGTCGAGATCGGGCCATGGGATGGCTCCGTGCTGAGATGGTGCGTGGGACCTCGGCCCGGGTAAACCTCCTTCCCTGCACCGAATGCGGGACGTATCCAGCCGCTGGCACCAAACAACCCGCATTCATGGCTTGGCTGTACGAAGCCGAGCTGTAGAAGTGAATTGGCGCACCGAGAGGCATTAGTAAGTGGACTGTAATGATGAGGTTAGTGTTATGGCCCCGAAATTAGAAAAACAAAATTTGATGATTGGCAAAGGATTGGCAGTAATGATTGGCAGATGATGGGTAGTGATTGGCAAATTTTTGATTTGTTGAAATTTGATGTGCAAAATTGGTAGTGGGGGATGCCCGATGTGGTGGGATGGCAACTCTGTCATCCCTCACAAACTGATGGGGCAAATGCACTATAGATTATGGGGTTTATGGCAGTGAAAACCAGCCCGGGTGGGTTAGGATATTGTGTGTAGGGCCCTAGAAGATGACATTAGGTAACGTTAAGGTTTAGATAGTGACTGATACCTGTAGTGGGGACGCAGGTAGTTTAGTGTGGTTGATAATGACGTGGGAGCGCTGAGTGTAAGGGAAGATGGAGAAGCGCAAGTTTCAGAGGGGAGTAGTTAGATGAGAGGATGCTGTGTGAGAACTGGACAGGTGTGTGGAGCAGTGTATGAGTAGGGAGTGTTGTGGATCAGCGCGAATGCGCTTGGGGGAGAGAAGGGTGCAGGCGGCACCAAGTATGAGAGCACAGGTGTGCAAGTACAGGTGTGTGGAATATATGGAGCAGAGAATGAGTGGTGTGGAGAGAGTTGGAGTAAGTGGTACGGAGTGGTGTGCATGGTGCGAAGGTGTGGATGGGGGAAGAGTGGACCCCTTTTCACGAGTACCCGGGGAGGCTAGTTTAAAGAATATTTGTAGTTAGAAGGTATAGGTAAATTGTGGTTGGATATTGGCATTTGTGATGCGGTTGCAGAATGGTATTGTGGATGGGTGCATTGGTGTGGTGAAATTGGCTGGTCGTGTGGCCTGTTAGTATGAGTGTGAAGTATATGTTTAGTAAAGTATATGTTTATGGGTACTGTTAGTAAAGTATATGTTTATGGGTAGTGTTGTGTTTTGTGGATACAGTAAGGGGTAAGGGAGGGGCAATGTAGGTTACCTGGTGGGGGGGGGGCGTACGGTAGGAACGTACCTGTCTCACCTGGTTCCCATGTGCCCCCAGTGTGCATTACCTTACATTGCATGCACTTTTGCGCCCTTACCACCTTACTCACTTGTCTTCTTTTGTCTCCCACCTCCGAGGATCTGGCTTTGGGGCAGAGAGAGAGGAGAGAGAGGTGCTGGCTCCGCAGTTGTGGGCCTGTACTTCCGCTGCTTGCTGCCTGGATCGATACACCATATGGACCGCAATTTTTGTGGCCGCCCACAATGGACCGCAGTTCTTTTGCGGTCAAGCACCACCCGTTGATGGACCTCTGGGTCAACGTGGCACCTATGCCATACAGGTGAACCACTTTTAGTTGGCCCACCTGACGGCCACAATTGAGAAATGGACGCGGTTGGCGCCTTTCTTTATTTCTAAAGAAGCCAGAAGGCCAAGTGCACTCCATGAAGGCAAGACCAGCGGCAGAACATCGGCCGGCTGCGACACCACCGGTGACCATGGACACTTGATGGTGCATTGTTATTGAACACATTATTGGTGCACCGGATGGTGCTGACTGTGCGTAATGGGGTGGTGCTTGTGGTGCTTGGACGGGGTGCTCTGCACATTATTAAAGGCCGTAGGGCCACAGGGCACTCGTGGGTTGGTGTATCGATGCTGGCATGCGTGCTCTCCCTATGCATAACATCTGCATGTGTTCCTCAAAGAACAGGTCCTGGATCGTAGTGTAAATATCAGTGTAGTCTTGTATAAATGATGCTCCCTACCGGCTGTATGTTTAATTTGAGGATGCTTTCCGCGATTCGGTTATCCTGTGGGTGTGTTTCTGTTAGGAGAAGGGTGCAACGTCGCAGGGGGACATATTTACTCATTTGTGAACATCTGTAAAACTGTCGCACTCAGGGTTGAGTTAATAGTAGAGGGAACTACATCTGAGTGCCACACTAAAGTAGGTAAAAATTTATCGGGTCGGGACGCCCCGAGGTAGAGAAGGGTGCAATGTTGCGGATATGGGATTTGCATCCATCCATATCCGCTTGTAAATATTCCCCTATTTCCTCAATACTTCCCAACTATCCCCAATCCCCCATTCCCTAGTCCCATTTTCTGTAAACAACACTCTGTAGACCCGACCTCCCCCTATTTCCCCCATTAAATGTCGTGCCCAGGTTCACCGCATCTCATGTAAGACAACTATAGGACATCTTGCTAGTTATTCTTAGTCTATGTCAGTTAAGGACTCGTTTCCATTAATTCTGACCCTTCGTTGCACCAGAATGTGATTGTATGGCACCGTTAGGAAGTTTAGGACCTCCCAATACCTCCCCGCAGCTCTTCCTCACGGTTCAGCAACAACAACAACAACAACAACAACAACAGCAACGGCAGCGGCGGGCGCGGGGAGTGCGCGTCCTCACTCCGGCTTGGTTGGTAGGGGATGTTGGGAGGGCACCAGGCCTCCCCAACGAGCCGCCATCGAACATGTGCTCGACGGGGTTACCAAATAGGGGCTCCCTGTCAGCTCCTCGTCAAGGGCGGAGCCCGGTAACCCCCGCACCCAATGGAAGCGGCGGACCGGCCCCAGCGGGGCGGAGCCAACCAGCCGAGGGCGTGTCACTCCCCGCTGAGCATGCGCAGGGAGAGGGAGGTGACGTCAGATGCGCGCTGAGCTTGGAGCAAGCAAGACGTACCCTCAGAGCGCTGTGAGGCCTCCCCGCATCTTCTGGACTGGACCGTGCTTTATCCTGTCCCCGAGCCAAGGTGCACCTTGTGCCATCGAACTACCTGTCCCTCCCTGCCATCAATCCCTGTGTAAGTCAGCCTTGTTCCGTTTGTCTGTGGTCTGTCTGGGTTAAGATAAGACGGTAATTAAGTGCCCATCTCTTCTGTGTCTTTACCTCACTCTGCCTTGTAATCTACCCCTTTTCTCCACCACTGTAATTATACCCTCCTCCGGAGGTCTTGAGAACTGTACCCCTTGCGTCGTTTCCTCTTTCCCAGTCGTCGTGTCCTTTCTATCATTGATTTGGCATAGCGCGATTTGGTCAACGTCTGGGTGGAATCGGGGTCTAGTCGGGGAATAACTGTTCGGTCGCGGCAATACCACCGCTCGGGAAATAACATCTAAACCGCGTCCGTAACAATATTATGACATTCAAGGTCATCAAGAAAACCATCAAAAGATATAAAAAAGAGAACAATGTCAATATTATTTGCAATTGTCCACCTTCTCTACACCCACCTTTATCTACCTTCTCTACACCCACCTGTAGCTACCTTCTCTACACCCACCTTTATATACCTTCTCTACACCAACCTTTATATTCCTTCTCTACACCCACCTTTATCTACCTTCTCTACACCCACCTGTATATACCTTCTCTACACCGACCTTTATCTACATTCTCTACACCCACCTTTATCTACCTTCTCTACACCCACCTTTATCTACCTTCTCTACACCCACCTTTATCCAGTGAAGCTTTTTTTTTTACTTTATGTAGAAGGCTTACAAATATATCATAAGCAAGACAAGGACAATATTAAACATTAGCATGCATTTAGAGGGATTCCAAGAACAGTCGAGTGAACAATGTAAGCCGAAATCGCAGTGGTTCCCAACCCATGGTCGCGGCCAAAATGAGGGTCGCGAGGATGTTCCTGAGGGTCAAGGGACGGTCTCAAAAAAAGAAATATTACAATGTTATAAGGGGATTACTTCACTGGCACGATATGAAGGATTATTGAAATAGTAATTAAAGTCGGATAGTTGTGGATAATATAGCATCTGTTATGTTTGTAATTCACGTGTTATAATTCACATGTAATTTATGTTTGGAATTCACATGTTGTAGCTAATATGTATGGGAAACGGAAGTGACGGTTGGTTTTGGAGAGTGTGAGGAGTTAAGGAAAGACAGGGTTTTTGGAGGCCTAATGGGCATGCTGTGCTTTGTTCGGATTACGGATTAAACCGTTGACGTTACCATCAAGTACGTTTCGGGTAATTGCTGGATACAACAGCATTCATATACGCTTTAAAAAACTAGAACGGCACTCAGTAGAGAGCATACCTTGGCCTGGTTGGCCACATCACTCAATGGTGAAGAATCACTTAAAACTAAATAATTCTCATATCCGAATCCTTATTCAGATCTTCACCAAAATCTAATCGAGTCTTCCTTGTCACACACACAACCAGTCCACCAAGTTTCGTCCAAATCCGTCCATAACTTTTTGAGATATCCCACAATGTATAGTTTTTAGCCCTATCTCCCAATGGTGAAGAATCCATTAATAAATTAAATAATTCTCAATTCCGAATCCATATTCAGATCTTCACCAAAATCGAATCTATTTGTCCTTGTCAGACACCCAACCGGTCAACCAAGTTTCATCCAAATCCGTCCACAACTTTTCGAGATATCCTGCTATGTATCGTTTTTGGCCCTATCTCCCAAAGGTGAAGAATCACTTTAAAAGTTCTAGTATCCGGATCCGAATCCGGATCTTCACCAACATCTAACCACTTCGTCCTTGTGACATACGCTACATCTCTGCCAAATTTCGTCCAAATCCGTCCACAACGTTTTGAGATATTTTGTAAACAAACAAACAAACGGACAGACAAACAGACAGGGGTGAAAACATAACCTCCATCCACCTTTGGTGGCGGAGGTAATAATGTTCGAGTCCGTTCACGTCCAATACTCGTGCGTCAAGCAGACCAGCGAGGAGCCTGTTGTTAAGTAGCACTCTTATCTGAATGCGATATTACAGATGGCGCTGTAATTTTAACATTTTGAGCTTAATTATCGAATGCACTGTTTTTATTCGTTCAATGTCTTTATTTAAATTTAAAATGTTTGATTTGTATACATTCATAACTGTTCCAGATGAGTTTTATCATTGGAGTTTATTTTATTATATTCTGTTGCCAAAATTTCTTTTGTATTCTGAATCATTCAATAATGTACTGGAAAACCACTTTTTCACATATAAGAAATTTGATTTTCACATGTGTCGACAGTTCACAATCTGACAGTCGTGCTTTCACTTGTTTACTGGAGGCTGAGATCCAGTTACTACAAACAAAGTAAGTATTGCCTGCATCTTACTTGTCATTATTTATGTATGGTTTTTGATAAATGTTACTGTGTATGGAGTCGAATAATATAATAATTAATAATAATTAACTTTCCAATTAGTTATTTTTAACGTTTTGAACAATTTCGATGTTTTCTAAAAATGTTATAATTTATAACTCTTTTCATTCCAGGACTGGTCTTTAACTGGAAAAATGGCCCAACGCAAAACACAACTGCTGTAAAAGCCTGAGTTTTTGAAATATGGCTTCACCGAGATGAGAGAAAAATCTGGGAATGTCCGACCTCAGTGTGTTCAGTGCCTGCAAGTCCTCGCCAATGAATCCATGAAGGAAAACAAATTGAAGCGTCATTTGCATTTAGTTCATCCAAACTTTGTCAAAAAACCACTGAGTTACTGGAGGACAAAGAAGAACAGGTAAAATGTAAATTTGTTTTTCATTTTGTCCAATTAAAAACTCTTTGAAAATCGTGATGTATTGGTAATTAATTCAATAAAACTATATGAATAAACACAATGTATCAAAATGATAGGTCATTAACACTGCATGTACAGCATTTAGGGTCGCCAGGCCAGGACAAGATTGTATTCAGGGTCGCCACCAAAAACGTTTGGGAACCACTGCTATATCAGATTCAAACTTGGAAGCCCAGATTCAGGAACTTAATGTGCTCAAATAGGAGTAACAAACAGCTCGGCCAAACAAGTCTTCTTGTCCATAAAGCATGGATCTACTGAGACCATGACCTCATTGAGTAAACAGGACATACAACTGCATATTTTACCTCAATTTATGCCAGTCTCAGCCTGATGACTCCGCTTTAAGTTTTCCAAACTGCCTTGTATATTAAAATAGCTTTTCAATGGTGCATCCAACTGATGCAATTTGCATCTGTAAATATAATATATCCCCCAGCTGGTGTATGAATGGCATATATCTTCTCATGCTGCTTGCATTGTAACATTGCCTAAAAAATTACCTCTAGGCCTATACAGTTTTGCAATGACTGATATGTATCAGGTAAATGTACTTGCCAGTACATGAAGAAATTGCTGCATAACTCTAAACCACATTTCAACACAAAACCTAAAGCTCCACCCAACTATGCATTTGTAACGGGAGCGCTCTTTGTCATGGGAAAATATCTGAGTCCAAAGAAACATTCCCTCAAAGAACGTCTTATGACTTGGATTAATAGCTTATTACAAAGAAAAATGACAGATGTGTAAGGTTGAATAAACAATTTTTTTTTTTTTAAGGCTGCATTGTGCGGTGGTTCGTCATTCAGAAAAAAAACATATTTTCATTGTTTTTATAAGTTTAAATGCAAATAAATTGGAAATTCGTGAGGACATAAACTAAGAAATGCACTGAAATGTAATGGCTGTGCATGAAAATAATTTCATTTGCATATATTTGTTGTTGTAAAATTGTTTAAAATTCTAAAAACAATTTCCAATTTGACATTATGGGGTATTTATTATGTGCAGATCAGTGACAAAAATCTAAGTTTAAATCCATTTTAAAATCAGGCTGTAACACAACAAAATGTGAAAAAGTCAAGGGGTGTGAATACTTTCTGAAGGCACTGTGTGTGTAATAAGAATTGTGAATGTATCAGAGTACAGGAAAGCATCTAGCAAAGAAGGTGAACTTCCTTTTGTAAACCTCTAAGCCAATAGGTAAGTAAAGTGTTATAAAGTGAGGTTGCATTGTCATTGTCAAGCTTGTTTGGACACAGTTGAGGACATGCATCTCTGAGGTCGTGGATCGACTGTTGTGAACCCATTACAGTATTTAGAAAGTTGTTGAGGAGACAGGGTTGAAATCTCCATGAGGAGTGGAGGCCAGCTGATGATCCAAGCAGTCAGAAATCGGTCACTCGCTTACATGTTAATCTATGTAAGTATCCAACTACAGACTTGGCATTTAATATGGAATTTTTTTTTTTCTTGACTTGGGTTTACTTTCTGAACTCGGTATATCAATCTGGTGAGTTTCTTTTACGCTTCGGTGATTTCTTTGTGAAAAGAACCATGTCACTGATTGTCTGTCGCAGCAAGAAGTCAATACCAGGATTATATCACAGGTGGCATGACAAAATGTACGGACAGGTACATTTGACGACTGGCTTCACAATCAGGTATATAAGGGTTGTTGCGTTCTGTATTAGTGGAAAACAACTGCTGCACGTCTACAAAAGTTATTGTCGCTTCCCCTGGAGATGGTCCGTCAACTCGACAATGCTGTTTGTCATTTAGTGGTGGCTTTACGAAATTCCGGCATGAAACAGCGTGCTATTGCTCGGCAGTATGGCATCACTCAAGGTCAGGTGTCAAAGATCCTGAAACGAAATGCTCAGAGGGGTGTCCCTACTCCAATACCGAGGTCAGGACGTCACCGCAGAACCACAAGGAGGGATGATCCCCAGCTGCACCGGTTAGTCCGCAATGGCCGTACCAAGTCAGCTAATCGGCTTAGGGCTGAGTGGCAGCAACTGACAAATGTGCCTGAATCCAGAAGGCTAGTCAACCAACGACTGGTTCAAGCAGGCTATCGCGCCAGGCGTCCCCTGAGAAAGCCACGTCTGACCAGACAACACCACCAGCGCCGATTGCAGTGGGCCAGAGAGCACCGTCAATGGCAGCCAGGACACTGGAATCACGTGATTTTCAGTGACAAGTCTAGATTTCTGGTCTATCGTCATTATGGTCGCGTCCGAGTGCGCAGACAAGTGCATGAAGCCTACAATGAAGATTGTATAGTGCCAAGAGTCCAAGCTGGAGGTGGAGGGGTGACGGTTTGGGCTGCTTTTCATGCAGGGGGCAAAACTGACCTGGTTGTTCTGAATGGAAACCTGAACCAGTTCAAGCACAGGGCCATTCTGGAAGAAATTTGCTTCCATTTGTTCGTGCAGCCTTTTGAGGAAACTTTGTCTTCCAAGATGACAATGCACGGCCTCATCGTGCTCACATGATCCAACACTTTCTTGCTGACCGTGGTGTAGAGCATATGGAGTGGCCTGCCATGTCCCCGGATATGAATCCGATAGAGAACTTGTGGGCAGAATTAACGCGTCAAATCGACAACTTGGACCAGCAGCCTGCCTCTGTGCGTGAATTGCAGCAGGCTATTGTAACTGCATGGCAAGCGATTCCTGTCCAAACCTTGGCAAATCTCGTGAACAGCATGCCTCAACATGTACATGCTCTCCTGAATGCTCGTGGGGGTTGCACGAAGAACTGAACTGTAATTTTACTCTCCATAATCCCAGTCGTAATTTAACTTTTGTTTTTGTTAAAAAAAAATTTTGGCTAATGTGCAAAATAAAGAGATACTTCTGGAAAACGCACAGACGTTTAACAGTACTGTCCGTGAATTGAGTTCGATATCAGTTTACATCACTTTCAAGGATCAATTTATTTGCTTCGAAATGTCAAATGTGGTTTTTGTTTCTTTTAAAGGTCACATTAACAAAATCTAGAATAATTTCAACATAATTCCAATGAACTTTTGGTTGTAAGTCATCTTGAAAAGTAAGTTCACCCCCACAAAAAAAATATGCCATATTAAATGCCAAGTCTGTATTATGAGGTCTGCTATTAAGATAAGTTATAATATAATATAATCCTTTAGGAATCGCTGGTACTGTTTAAGATATGATCAGCACTCAGCCTGCATTGCAGATAATGGGGTTTTCTGTTCTGACATGAGTTTTTTTTACATCTCAATAGGAGGTGACTCATATTTTCTGTTTCTGTCTTGCAGAATCTACACTTATCCGATTGACTTAGTCCCGCCATTTTCTTAAAGCCATTTGGTGTAGTCTCCTTGATCTTGGGCATTTATAATGATTCGTTCTCCATCGCAGTTGAACTGACCTCTTCTCTTCTTAGTCATTCCAAAGAGCCTTCTTCGTCTATGCCCAATCTGTCCAACTCTTTTTTTTTTATCTCCCTGCTCTTTTGTCATTCCCCCAGTTGATGGTGAATGAATATCTGTTGATATGTCACTTTATATTTTTATTTTGTCTTTTTGCAATCATTGGGGTTGTATTCATTGCTGTTTCAGTTTAGGTGTGACACCTTCTATTCGCACCTATTTTAGGATTTTTTTTTTCCGAGGTGGGTTAGGGATACATTTTCTGGCTTGCTGTCTTCGTGTTTGCATACAAATTCAATTTGGTAGTCTGTTGCACTTTTTACTTTTTCGGCCAATCCTACAGCTGTCATTCTGTGCACTTGCTTGAGCTCCATCAGGCCGCGAACTTCTTCTCGTCTCGGCAGATACATTCTCGGGATGCATTGATTTTTGTCGAACATTTTGTGGATCGTGAGGAGTTTCCTTGTTTTGATATCTAGTTTATTGATTACCTCCATGGCCGAAGGTGGACGGAGATTATGTTTTCACCCCTGTCTGTTTGTCTGTCTAAAAAACAAACAAACAAAAAAAAACACCTTTAGAGGCCATTTTCCCCACAGAGCAGGGGTTGGCCTTTTTCAGGCACCGTTGTCCCCTTTTTGAAGCAATGTTTTATAGCCGGATGCCCTTCCTGCCACCAACCCTGTTAGTCGCCTTTTTGCGACACAGGGAATTACCAGTGAACTGGTACTCAATTTGTCGACCTTGGAAGGATGACGGGCTGAGTCAACCCCCCTGGCGTTAATTCAGCGATTGACCGGGATTCGAACATCAGGATCCTAGGAATCCCAAGCCAGCACCCTCACCGCTAAGCCAACACCAGGCTAACTGTCTGTCTGTTGGCAGAATATCTCAAAAAGTTGTTTGAATGCTCGAGTGGTTTGCATCTCGTTTTGTGGAGTAGTTTGATTGTGGAGAGCATCTCGTTGTTTTATCTGCAAATGTGGAATTCCATCTTGGCCAAGGGTATCTGTGTGTGTGTGTGTGTGTGTGTGTGTGTGTGTGTGTGTGTGTGTGTGTGTGTGTGTGTGTGTGTGTGTGTGTGTTGAAAAAATCCGTAGCACATGTGTTCTGTAGCCTGTAGGCAAACGAACTCAGCATGTAGTGAGTGATGTCATATCTTATTTAATACTATCAGGGGTACCCGACATTGGCCGGTGATGTTCTAATCCTGTTGGCATTTTTAAGAAATCAATTTATTTTCCCCGTTATTTTTGTGGGAGCCAAAAACACTTCCCTACATCCACTAAGAAACGGGGTTGGGGGTCATTTCATATTACCTTTCACACAGCTACAAAAGCTAGGACACTAGAGAGCGATTTTTTGAAAATATCCAAGAAAATCCAACTTTTTTTCAACATTTTCAAAAACATTTTTGGCGCAAAACACCACCCCTCTTTGCGCTTCCGCCCGCACTTACTGATGAACCTCTGAAAGATTGACGAAGATCTGTTCGGCCATCTCTGAGAAAAATGGCGACACACAAACACACACACATATAGACAGACAGACAAACAGACCAATATCTCTCTTATAGCATCGATTATCTTTTATTTTAATTCACTATAAAAGTATCTTAAATACATAAATTCCAGTTTATTTTGCATATATTGTAGCTGCAAATAGATCTTTAAAAAACACATATTCTCTGATTTTACGTAGTTTGGTGAGCGTTTTAAGGACATGACCTCCATACCTTAAAAGGATATAGCTTATGTTTCTATGACGAAATATCTGATGCAAGTTCATAAGGTGAGACTGAGGTGTCTATAGATCTGGAGTTCCCAACTTTTAAGGAAAAAAAAATAGATTATAATTCTTAAATTCAGTAACTAATACCTAATTTTAGGATTGAAGTCACATGTTTTATTCCAGGAATTATGGACAGAGATATCCAATTATTGCCATGCAGCTATGGAATTGGAAAGTATTTATCCACAGTTTTTAGGATACAGAGATTTCCGTTCTCCCATCCCTCTCCACTCCTTTTAAAGTTATTCTACCTTACCCTCACTCCACCTCTTTAAACATCCTGGATTTGGTTCCTGGGAGGTTAATACTAACCAGATGAAGAACGTTCTAAACATCAGGACATCACGTGGTTCGAAGTTATTTATTTATTTTTTTCATTAAATGCGGACTCTAAGAGGACACACACCAGGTGCTCTTTCATTGCTAATATGTAAAATAAATGTATGTGGGTGTTTGTGAACAGATTGCTAGGTGAACAGCCCGAGGAAACGGTTCCGGTTCTTGGCAGAGTTGCCTTCATTGCATCATTTTTCCCAACGTGCATCCATGCTCTGCACAAACAACATGCTCACTCTGTACTTCCTCTCACCAAGCATAACCTTTCCCAACATTACAATTACCTTGAGCTTCTTCACGACTGTCGGGTCCACAATACCTTTCAGGATAATGGGGGAATTTCAACACAAAAGGGTAGAACCCGGTTACATAACAAGCAAACAGTTGTGTGGCTTAATCATCCTTTTGTTTAAATTATTTATTAACTACCTGTACTAACCCAGACAAAACAGATGTTAAAGTGAAACAAAGTTCACATTTCAAAAGCTGAGAATTACTACATCTGTTCACCTTCCATGAAAAATAAAATGTCATTAAGTACCAAGTGTAGTTCATGTCTTGTCTACAATTAACTGTGAAGTATCATACATCACCTGTCCTTTATTTATTTATTTATTTATTTATTTATTTATTTATTTATTTACAGGAGCGAGGCTCATGAAAGGACAAGAACTTCACACCTGTCCATAAGATGAATTGGAAGAACGTTAGCCTTTCAGAACCCATCTGGCCGTACTGGTTGTCGGTCCAATCGAGATCGAGCCGATGATGATGATGATGGTTGTTGGTGACTTCAATACTTCGACGTCTCTTTCACGAAGAGTAGGTGAGCTATCGCCAGCATCCTGAACAAATTACTGCCCAATCACCTTCACCGAATTCAACAAAACTGGCCAGCCGCCTCATGAAAGGCTTGGGACAAAAATGCTTCAATGCCGACCTCACAGGAAAGTGGAAATAAATGGGCTATTGAAGTAGTGCGAGTGGTATTAGTAGTGATAGTAGTAGTTGTAGTAGTGGTAGGTAACAAATGTAGTTCTCTAATATTCCAATATCGATCCAAAGGCAACTTGTCAAATATCGAGAATGAGCAAATTTAGGAAATTGCCCTTCGAGGGTCGTCAAGTGCTGGATTCTCCCTCCAGGTCTGAGCTTGCAGGAACTGGTCACAAATGCCAGCACGTGGCTTGCTGCTGACATCATTTTCCCACAGGTAGTTAAACATTGCCCACAATTCTCTTAAGACCCAGGGAGATTTCATTGACGAGTTTGACACCTGCTTGTTCTGACTCCATAAAGGACTTTTTGTTCTTTTGTCTGTTTGTTTTGGATTTGTGTGGATCTGAGAATTTAATGACGCATAAACACAGAAACAATCAAAGCATAAATGTATAAAGTAAGGACATGTTAAAACTACACTCAACAAAGTCATTGCAAAGATTTTGTGTTTGGCTCAGAACAGATGTGTGGCTTGGCTTGAGTATAAAAGGTATAAAAAGGTTTGAGTTTACTGAAAAAGGTTAAATAGGTAAAAGTTTTATCCATGTCTGCCTTTTCTGAGACATTTGGAAAAGACAAATAATTGTTTTTAAAATCCCATTTATATTTTGTGGTCATACAAGCAACTCATTGACAATTTTAAGAGGTCACTCAAAGTAAGCATTATGCTATTTGAACCGACAATGTGGTACAGTAAAAAGGTTGGTAAAAACATTACTTTGTAGGCTTCTGATTTACTGCTATCTCTTTTTGTAATGCAAACAAAAAATATATCCCATGCTTCGGATCGTGACTACGATGACGACGACTACTACTACTACTACTACTACTACTACTACTACTACTACTACTACTACTACTGCTGCTACTACTACTACTACTACTACTACTACTACTGCTACTACTACTACCACTACCACTATGACTACTACTGCCACTACTACCACTATCACTACTACCACTACGATTATTATGACTACTACTGCCACTACTACCACCATTACAACAACCACTATCACTACTATTATGACTACTACTGCCATTACTACCACCACTACTACTACCACCACCACCACCACCACCACTACAACTACTACTACTACCTCTACTACTACCACTACACCACTACTTCCACTACTATTATGGGTACTACTACTACTACTACCACTACTACTATGACTACTACTGCCACTACTACCACTATCGCTACTACCACTACGACTGTTATGACTACTACTGCCACTACTACCACCATTACTACAACCAATATCACTACTATTATGACTAATACTGCCACTACTACCACCACTACTACTACCACCACCACCACCACCACCACCACCACTACAACTACTACTACTACCTCTACTACTACCACTACACCACTACTTCCACTACTATTATGGGTACTACTACCACTACTACTACTACTACCACTACTACTATGACTACTACTGCCACTACTACCACTATCGCTACTACCACTACGACTGTTATGACTACTACTGCCACTACTACCACCATTACTACAACCAATATCACTACTATTATGACTAATACTGCCACTACTACCACCACTACTACTACCACCACTACAACTACTACTACTACCTCTACTACTATCACTACACCACTACTACCACTACTATTATGGCTACTACTACCACTACTACTACTGTTACCATTACTACTACTACCACTACTACTGCCAATACCACTACTTCTACTACTACCACTCATACTACCACTCCTACCACTATTACTACCAATACCACCACTACAATTACTACCACTACTATTATGGTTACTACTACCACTACTACTACTTCTACCACTACTACAACTACTATTACTACCTCTATCATGACTACTACTACCAATACTACTACTACCACTACTACTATGACTACTACTGCCACTACTATCACAACTAGTACTACTACCACTACAACCATTACTACTACTATGACTACTACTGCCACTACTACCAACACTACCACTACCATGACTACTACTACCACTACAACTACTACTACCACTACCAACACCGCTACAACTACTACTACCACTACTACTAACACTACTACTACTTTAAGCGCCCCAATTATTCCCACCATTTTGTGGTGTCGGTCGAGGAACGTTTTTGCCCATGTCTTTCACGAACTGGTTGGTCAGCCCTGACGTTCGACTGAAGGTTACAGGAATTAGTAATTTGTTCAGGGTGCCGGTGAAAGCACTCTTGCTCTCCACTAAAGACAAAATGGAATCTTTAACTTCCACCAACAACCGGTGCTAGCAGACGGATCCTCATATTTAACGTTCTTCCGAAGGACAGGACACAGTTCATACATGATCCAGTATGCGAAACACCAGGGTGACAGTTTATAGCTGGGTCGAGATTCAAATCCAGGTTAGATAGCTCAAGGGTGAATGTGCTGTTCCGCTGATCTATCCTGCCATTACATAATATTTCATTCTTTCATTTTCATTTCATTTTCATTTTTCATATTGTTTTTCATTTCAGATAACAATGCAACAAGTGTATATGTCAAATAATGTCTTCAACAATGTACAAACTAAACAACAATACAATACAAGAAGTAACAATACCAACAATATTAACAATACAACAATAATAATAATGATACAACAATAAAATAATACCATAATATATATAATAATAATTATATAATATAATTAATACATAATATATAACATAATATAATAAATATGATAATATATATATATATAAGTAAATATAATATATAAATAAAGCAATATAAATATATTTTAATATATAAATACGAAAGAATATATATAATATATAAATATATGTAACAATATAATGTAATAATAACATAGTATATAATATATGTAATAAATTTTAATATAATTTATTTATATTATAATAATACACCAATAAAAAATAAGTAACAACACAACAATAAGTAACAATACAACAATAAGTAACAATACAACAATAAGTAACAATACTAACAAGTAACAATACAACAATAAGTAACAATACAACAATAAGTAACAATACAAAAATAAGTAACAATGCAACAATAGGTAACAATACTAACAAGTAACAATACAACAAAAAGTAACAATACAACAATAAGTAACAATACAACAATAAGTAACAATACAACAAAAAGTAACAATGCAACAATAAGTAACAATACAATAATAAGTAACAATACTAACAATAAGTAACAATACCAACAATAAGTAACAATACCAACAATAAGTAACAATACTAACAATAAGTAACAATACTAACAATAAGTAACAATACTAACAATAAGTAACAATACTAACAAGTAACAATACTAACAATAAGTAACAATACAACAATAAGTAACAACACAACAAAAAAGTAACAACACAACGATAAGTAACAATACTAACAATAAGTAACAATACAACAAAAAGTAACAACACAACAAAAAAGTAACAATACAACAATAAGTAACAATACCAACAATAAGTAACAATACTAACAATATGTAACAATACTAACAATAAGTAACAACACAACAAAAAGTAACAATAGAACAAAAAGTAACAATACAACAATAAGTAACAATACTAACAATAAGTAACAATACTAACAATAAGTAACAATACTAACAATAAGTAACGATACAACAATAAGTAACAACACAACAAGAAGTAACAACACAACGATAAGTAACAATACTAACAATAAGTAACAATACAACAAAAAGTAACAACACAACAAAAAGTAACAATACAACGATAAGTAACAATACTAACAAAATGTAACAATACAACAAAAAGTAACAATACAACAATAAGTAACAATTCTAACAAGTAACAATACAACAAAAAGTAACAACACAACAAAAAGTAACAATACTAACAATAAGTAACAATACTAACAATAAGTAACAATACTAACAATAAGTAACAATACTAACAATAAGTAACAACACAACAAAAAGTAACAATACAACAAAAAGTAACAATACTAACAATAAGTAACAATACAACAATAAGTAACAATACTAACAAGTAACAATACAACAAAAAGTAACAACACAACAAAAAGTAACAATACAACGATAAGTAACAATACTAACAATAAGTAACAATACTAACAATAAGTAACAATACAACAATAAGTAACAATACTAACAAGTAACAATACAACAAAAAGTAACAATACTAACAATAAGTAACAATACTAACAATAAGTGACAATACTAACAATAAGTGACAATACTAACAATAAGTAACAATACTAACAATAAGTAACAATACAACAATAAGTAACAACACAACAAAAAGTAACAACACAACGATAAGTAACAATACTAACAATAAGTAACAACACAACAAAAAGTAACAACACAACGATAAGTAACAATACTAACAATAAGTAACAACACAACAAAAAGTAACAATACGATAAGTACGTAATAATAAGTAACAATACCAACAAGTAAAATAGACAATGTACAAAATTGATATGGCGATGCACTGGTGTCTCCTGATGTCTTTGTCCTTTCTGTGTACATTGCCCTTCCTGAGCCTGATGCTGTTGATGAGAAAAAGGTAACATTCTTGCTCAAGAACTAGGGATACAACATCAGTCAAAATTCTTGGAGACAATAAATTTGTGTTAATTGACTCTTTATGTCAGGCCCCAGGCAATAGATTGCGAGTGATCACAAATAAACCCGAACAAGGATAACCTTATGTGAACACATTAGTTAACATGATGTGGAAGACTATTGAAGCAAAACCATTGTCTTTGCAGTGAAGTAGTGCTCATGATAATCTTCTAATAAAGTAATCACAAGAAAGAAGACAGCAGTGGAAGATTGGACCCATGATGGCGGAGAGAAACGCCAAAAGATAACGAATGCCGCGGATAATGGAATGCCACAAACAGAGCCAGTTATAAAAGAGCTGCCAGGAGCTGTTGGCATCTGGTTCCTGTTAACTCCACGCACACGTACTTATACATTTGTGCAAGAGTTGATTTCGATAATCTCATCAGCACAAGGTTGTTTGTGATTCCAAGGCCTCCTTATTGCTCATTTACTCCCAGAGATATTTCTTCCTTGACATTACTTCAACAATGGGATGTACATGTTATACTGCATGCTGTTGTTTTTACTTATCCCGACCGTGTTTCAGGCTTTGGCGTGAGCCAATGGTCCATGGTGGGTGATGTGTTGCCAGGTGGCCTTTGTAGAGCTAGTCAGGGCAGGAATTTGGAATTTGGCCAGGGTGCTGGCGAAGAAACGTTCACAACCTGTCGACTGTGTTACGTGTGTGTTGTTGGTTATCTCCATGTGTGGGTTGCAGAAGGTGGAACGGTGTCCTCCCAGGTGTGTGTGTGTGTGTGTGTGTGTGTGTGTGTGTGTGTGTGTGTGTGTGTGTGTGTGTGTTAGTGTGTGTGTGTGTGTGTGTGTGTGTCTATACATATGAGTGTGTGCACGTATATGTGTGCACGCGTGAAAGTTGCTGTTGTTGATTGTGGGTGGGTGGGTTTCAGGAGATGGAATGTAAATCTACCAGGTATCAAAGTATCCATCGTGTGTGTGTGTGTGTGTGAGTGTGTGTGTGTGTGTGTGTGTGTGTGTGTGTGTGTGTGTGTGTGTGTGTGTGTGTGTGTGTGTGTGTGTGTGTGTGTGTGTGTGTGTGTCGGATATACTTACTTTAACCTCATAAATTACAGTAAATAAGTGGACAAGGAATGTTGTCTGACATTCTGGCACAAAACAAATTCTTCTTACGCTTCTGCTTTTTTACTACTAAAGATGATCACCAGAAACAATTTGTGATAAAGATCGTCATGTAACTGCCCATGAGTTCAACCATTTTCAAGACATTGCCTTTCACAATAAAGAGGTTAACACAATAAGAGGTAGCAAGATGTTCCGCAAGCACGTTATGTTCTCCCATCTGCCCATGCATCCCTCAGTCCGGCAATCCCACCCTACGTGTCCAACAATATAGTTTTGAACTTGTCTGCCTCCTCATCATTTTAATCACACCGTAATATCACATTTTCAACCATAACTTCTTCCACCAGGACCAAACCCAGGACTGAGCTGCAGACATCAAGACCATTCACAACTGCTTTCTTTTCAGGATGTACAATAAAAAAGTCTATTTTTAATTACCAAATTGTACCACCAGATTTATTACAACACCTCATTTTATTTGTCGAATGGAAAACCTAGAGGTGTGCGAGTAAGTGTGAGTTAACATCATTCGATAATCCCTTGGTAAAGCAGCATCACACACACATGGCTCAACAAAAGCCCTTTTCACATCGCCCAGCATGTCTGCAGAAATTCTCGCAGTCTTAGTACTTCAGACAAGGCCTCATTTTGTCCTGGCGGGTTGCAAACTGTATAAAGAATATAAAGTATTTCCCCACTCAAGAATGATAAATGTGCATGATATCTAATATGAGGCAAATGTTTGTCTTGTTCTTTTTATCCTATTGGGTTATCACTTTGAACAACATCAGAGTGTAAAGAGTTTGTTTGTTTTATAAAGAAGTCTCGGCTCGTGGAGGAGCTTAACGACAGAGGGAAACGGTTTTAGAGATTGAGAAGGGGGTTAAAAGGGAGAACATGGAGATAAAAACGCACAGATACGACGCAAACGAGTAGTTCAGTGGCAGAAAGGGAAGGGGGAGGAGAAATTTAAAACATAGGGGCAATACCCCTGGCGATCACCTGGTGGAATAAACAGTATACTACACTGACTAAAGGTATTTTAAACCAATTTCAGTGGTTGTTAAAGACAGGACAGCATGTAGAATCATACGAACATAATCATAAGACTTTAAACAAGCAAAAAAACACCTATTTTCGGGGGCAACACGGGTGATTAAGGTTGTGGTCAAGTTTCATCGAAATCGTGTGTCTAGTTTCAGCGGAAAAAGCAAATTCCTATTTTTGGGGGTCAAACCTGGATCCACTTTGACCCCGGTAAACCCTTAAAGGGGCAGATTTTTTTTTAATGCCGTGAACAAACTTTAGTCACAACACAACAAATATTATTTGTGCCATATTTGGTCGCAATCCCATCAGCGGTTTCGGATAAGTTTCAAGTGTTTACGGACGGACGGACTGACGGACGGAAAATGCGCCATCGCATAAGCTCCCCTGAACTTCAGTCCAGGTGAGCTAAAAACAAGAAAGATGTCGTGCATATCACGATACTTGCGAAATCCATAGAACAGATTTGACCTTAAACATAATATACCTGGTTGAATTCATTGACCTGAGATGTAAATCCGTTTCAAATTTCAAGTCAATCAGATGAAAATTGAAGATTTTAGAAATTAGACAAAGTTGTTGGCCTTTGGCCTATGTTGATCTTTTAACCTATTGACCTCAAAATCAATAGACTTATTCCATATGACCAACTAACTCCACCATTTGGTGAAGTTTCTGGAAGATCGTTTTGAAATTGTGACCTGTAGGCGATCGACATACAGACAAACAGAATAAGAGGGAGAATTGCTTTGCAATGCTTGTCCCCTTCCAAGTTTCAGATGAATATGTTAAAGGTTATGGAAAAAGCGCAGAAAACCACATGTAGGATGGGCAGATGGAGAGGAGACCGATAGTCCCTCCAGGTAGGGGACCAATAACACACACGACCAAGCAATATCGTTGAAAAATCCTTTAGTTTGAACAAAATCTGCAAATGCATGTCCAAGAAATGGTTGAGGACGAGTTCAATACCATGTTTTTTTACAACTAAAATGGCCGCCAGTCTACCAGTCGGCCATGTTTGATCAGATCACAAAATAGATTGAGGTACACATGTATGCCATCATGTACTGTGCTTGTGCCAAGTTTGAACAAAATCGGACCAGGCATGTCCGAGAAATTGTTGAAGACACGTTTAAGTAACAAAATGGCCGCTAATCGGCCATCTTGAATCTGATCTCGAAAAAGAATGACAAGCATATGTAAGGCATCATTCATTATCTGTGTGCCAATTTTGAACAAGGTCGATAAATGCTTATCCGGGAAATGGTTGAGGATGTGCTTAACATCGGGTTTTTTTAACAAATAGAATGGCCACCAGTCGGCCATCTTTGATCACATCGCAAAACAAAATGATGTGCAAATGTATATCATCATGTATTGTATTTTCCCAAGTCGGAATAAAATCAATCCATACTTGTCCAAGAGTCCAATATATGGTTGCTGACGGACACACTGATGCACATACGGATGGATGAGACCCAATCCATAAGCCGTCGTTTCGGACTAAGGCCAACAACGGAGGCTAATAAAGGGGGAGGTCAGCAAGTGGAGAATAGGTCAGATTAAATATGGTACAAAGCATGGATTGATGATGGTGCACTTGAAAGACTGGAAGAAAGAACACAAGACTACAGACACAAGGAATCATGTCCACAAAAGAGTCAATAAAGGGGTGAAGGAAAGGAGGCAAGCATCCAGCTTTGACTTCAGGAGAGAATGTGTGGGTTTCTGAAAGAATACATGTAACGTGGATGGGATTGTGAGTAGATGGAGGAGGAAGCTCGGAATGGAGTCTGAAACAAGATGGCAAAGCCAACAACCTGCCTGCGGTGGTTGATAGCAAACCCTGGCACTTCGCCTCTGGCCAAGAGCTGTAAATACTCCAAAAAGTCTTGGACCGATGATCTTCAGAGGATCAAGATGGGAAACGGCTGCATCAGACCAAGGTGTGGAGCCATACTGCATGGTATCTCACATGAAGATCTTTGTAGTCAGTGATGAGCTCTGTATGGGTCAGAATGCACTTGGCTCTAATGAGCACCCCAAGTTATCGAACAGCCTTATAGGCCAGTTTGGAGATATGGTCGATCCCAGACAGGTTGTGGCAGATAGTGAGGGTGAGGAGCTTCAGGGAGTCCAGTTCTCCCAGGGGATCCTTATGGATGTACAGAATGAATGCTTGGGATTTTCTCGGTTGAAAGACATGTTCTACCTCGCTGACCAATGACATCCATATTGTCGTCTCAATGGGGTCTGTTAACATGGACCCACTGCACCGAAGTAATGTGCTTTGTGAATGGCCAAATTAAAGGGATTCTTGATCGAGTGGATAGTGTAGGGGAGTTGGGATCCAACTCTCGCCGGTTTCTTAAAATGAATGTTTAAGAGATTTCATCAAATTAACCAAATTCTATCAGATTATTTAACAGATTAACCAAACTGGGTTGAAATCCCAGGGATTAACCAAACCAGGAGTGCATGCGAAATAAGGTGGGTATCAGGCGACACATATTCTGAAAAAATAAGTCTATTGAAAAGAGACAGGACAACATGAATGGACAATCCTGAGATAAAAGGCAGATTGAAACAATCAATAAAGATAAACAAATAGATACACACTTAATAAACTGGAATGCACTCGATACAATAAAAAAAACCTATGGCGCCACATGCACTCTGCCACTCATGCACCAAGGGGAGAAACCAGGCAAGGTCTTGAAGGATATGGGTGGATAGGTCTTCTAAATCTCTTCAAAATTAAATGACTGTCGGGAAGCAATGGTCAGCACTTTGCCATCCACTCAGATGGGCTCACTCCGCACTGTTGCATTGACGCTACCTATGAAGTATATATTGTTATGTCTGGGGGGTAAAGGAATATCTAGAGTCAGATAGATCTGTATAGGTAGGTATTCGACTGTCACGATAGGGAATCTACCCTGTAATAAGTTCTATGTGTAGTCCAGTTTGTCGGGATAAGCTGTATTGATGTCCCCGCTACGAGGGAGCAGGGCGTGCTAAATAGTCCAGGGATTATGGATAAGATTCCTTTGTTCGTCGTCGTCCGTCACCAAACCTTTGTCCCTTATGGCAATGCATACCCATATAAACACTTAGATAGGTCCTTAGTGCACACATTAATTAATTCCCCTCCCTTACCACAACGACTTTGGAAAACGGGCAGGAAGCCAGATCGGGGCACTGCCGGATGGCCGCCACCGGCCACACCTCCGGCTGGCCTAGCAACATCGCGTGACACGATCTATAACCACACCACAGGGAATGGGTGATTGGTTGGCACGAAAGGCGCGAACCTCCAGCCAATCGGGGCGGGAGGCGCGAAGACGCAACTGAGGAGGAGGTGGTTCATTGGAGGGAAGGCGAGAGAAGGTTCGGTGGACGGCGAGAAGCTGAAAGGGACTGGTTGGTGGCACGCCAAGGCTGACGTCACCATCGAAGGTTATAAAAGAACGTGCGGCACGACATTTTCTCTCTTCGCTCTGGGCTTCCTCGCTGGTCTCTTGTCTCTGCGCTTCCCTTCTTGGTCATGAGAGGTCCTGGTGGTCATTGGTTCGCCATCTCCATGGTGCTTGGAGCAGTGCTCGGTGCTTGGAGCGGTGCTCGGTGCATCTGGAGCTTGGAGTGGTGCTGGGGCCTCGTGTGCGATCGACTTGGAGCTTGGAGACAGATGGGGACGCGTGACAGACAGATAAGGCCGCACCCACAGAACATTTTACAAGTACACGACGAGACATTTCCTTTCGTAATCCATTCCTGTGTGGCGTATTTGAAGTGAGGTGTGTGGGATCCCAATTTAGGATTATTATTTATTCATCGTCGCGTTTCATTGTCTCGGCTTCCGGAATAAACGTGTTTCTTTTTGTACATTAAATCTTGTGTTTGTTCGAGTTCATTCATTCCCTGCAGGGTCGGAGCTGCTGTCGGTTCGCTCTAGGTAAGCGCTGCCGCCTCTTCCTCTTCCCTTCTTATTCCCGCGGTTGATAGCAAAATCCATGTTTGGTCGTCACCTCCGTTAAATCCGTTCGGTCTTCCGCGGTCCCTGGTATTAACCGGAGGGATTCGCATGACAATATACTACCAAAGAAGTGGCACTTCGCCACCGCCATAGCTACAATCATGTCGACGGAGTATTACCACTGATGCCGCCCGAATTAATGAAGTGACACTTTGCAGTGTGCCAATGGCAGCTTGCCCTCAGGATTCCTTGTAATAAACCTGTACCATGCCAGATGCCTTGTACTCATAGGACGGGCCGTAAAGGGGATTTATCGACCCACACACCAACTTCCGACACATCCCTGCCGATGCATCCCTCTCCTTACCATGCCTGGGTGCCTTGTCTGGTTTTACAGGAATGACACATTACACTTTCCTACCTATCCTCAAAATCAGTTACAGAGTTTCTCATGGCATACAGGCCAACAGACAACTCAGGGACGCCTCTTTGTGGTGGAAACTCTGCCCTGGCCCTGGCATTGTGAAGATGTGGGTACACCATCCTGGACATGGGGGATCTCTGTGTCGCTACAGGAAAATCAATCAGCTGTCTCCGTCCCATGGGCTTGTTCGAGAGAACAGTCCGTCACTATACAACAACAACAACAACAGTAGCAGCAGCAGGTCAACTTCACTCTAATGGGTCCCTGGTTACAGAAAATGTTCTAACCTACACAAACACATGGACCACACTATTAACATGCAATCTAATGTGTGCTCGCTCCAACGTAACAGTATTTTGATCTGCAGACAGTGATGTAGCAGCAACTATGGAGTTGTCGGCAGAATGGTACAGATACAGTAGTTTTCTGGGGAAGTTGAGAGGTCATTGATGTAAACCAATAATAAGGTTAGTCCTAAAACACTGCCTGATGGCATACCACCCTCAGCAAGAAAATCACAAGATGGAATGTGTCCAGCTCGTAGTTCATGACATTGTGGCAAGGTGCTATTTTTTGAATGGTGTATTTTCTTATAAAAACAAGCCTTAAAAAACATACAATAATTTCATGGGCTGAGTAGAGCCTCAAAATGTAGATGTTTTGGAAAAATTCTCACAGATTTTGTGTTGGCTGTAGAGCTTTTTTGAGCTTTGGTATTTCACTGTGGGGTGATGGATCATTGGTTTCTTGATTTAAGGCTTCATATTGGTTCACGAGTTATCAAGTGACCACTATATTCGTCATGTGTGTGCGTCTGTCTGTGTGTGTGTCTGTCTGTCCGCAGCATAACAACCCGATGATATCATCCGATCTTGATGAAACTTGGGTGGGAGGTTGATATCATGATCTAGTTGTGTCCTGCCTAGAGAGGGCGTATTGCACTCATTGTGGGTGGAGCCACGTCCGAAAAAGATGTGTTTTTAGGGGGTAAACGAGTTCACGCTCCATCTTCTCCGAGGGATTTGGTGAAATCTGACAGGGGTTTCGATATTTGGTTAGGCCAATGTCATGTGTCTAGCCCCACGGAGCTCGATTTTTCATTATTTTTTTTCATTTATTTATTTATTTATTTATTTTTTCATTTCATTTTTCACCGAATTTTCGGTATTGTGTAGCTAACTAACCTCATAACTGATTATACATTATTTTCTATTTCATTTCAAGGTCAGTAACCTTCGTTTTGACATTTCCGGGCCTCGCCTGTCCGGCCTGTTTCGCTTACTGTCCGTCCTTTGTCTTTGAATACCGCTCGCTCGTGAACCATCGTCGTCTCCTGACTTGTTGAGGTTTATAACTATGAATTTTGCTGACAGTCAAATTCATTGATTTACGAATAACTTACACAATTAATATTTCTCAGCAACATCCAATATAAGCATACACTCTTGAGTTACAGTAATTTCTCCCCTTGGTTTAACCAGCTTTTGAATTTTTTGGTTTTATATTAGGGCACCAAACATGTGAGCAGGTTCGGCCTGCCATGCAATCACCTTGTCCTGTCGCAATCTTGCCATTTTTCTCTGTCGTCACTTTCGGCCGAAGGTGTTATTCTCACATTTGCAAGATCACGGAGAATAGCAAGCAGTGTATGTCAAATTCTTAAGATGGAATCGTTTGAGATACTGTATGTATATATCATATTCATCTTTTGATCTGTCAAATTCATCCTCATATTCATCTTTTGATCTCAAATTCAAATTTATTGAATATATAGCAATGATATTAGCCTGGTGTTGGCTTAGCGGTTAGGGTGCCGGCTTGGGATCCTAGGATCCTGGGTTCGTAAATCCTGGTTGATTGCTGAATTAACGCCAGGGGGGTTGACTCAGCCTGTCATCCTTCCGAGGTTGGCTAATTGAGTACCAGTTCACTGGTAATTCCCTGTTTGTGGTAAAAGGCGACAAACAGGGTTGGTGGCAGGAAGGGCATCCGGCCGTAAAACATTGCTTCAAAAAGGGGACCAAAAAAAACAACAACAACCATGGTGCCCGAAAAAGGCCAACCCCTGCTTTGCGGGGCAAAATGGCCTCTAAAGGTGGTTTTTTTGTTTTGTTTTGTTTTTATAACAAATTTGACTTCACTAGTCCAATACTTATGGAGGGCAATGTATATATATAGATATATATATATATAACTATATATATATATATATATATATATATATAAATATAAATATATATAAATACACATATATCTGTTATGCTTCATTTCTTTGAAAAAAATGACAATCACTGCTTCAACTGAATTTGATAATCCCACAAAGCGTTTGGAAAAACGCCACGATAAAGCTATCTTAACATGGATATACACCTCAACACATAACCCCGCTTTGTGGGGAAAACCCCCTTGGGGTGGAGGGGGGAAGTTAAATTCCTACAACCCCCATCGCGTGACCCTTAGTCTGCCTGTCAAGTTTGGTAAGATTGGATAAGTAACAATTGAATGTATCGTGGTCAAAAATCGTCAGACAGACAGACACATAGACACCAAATTGTGTATTTTAGTATGATGATGGAAGGAAGAACATAGCCAACAAGAAAGAGCAATCAGAGATTGCAAACCCTCGCCAGGATGTATTTTCAGTGGTTTTTAAGGCTTTTGTGTTAAAACAAATATGGTGGCGTGACCGTGACCAATACCACGTGACCAATGATGTCATCATTATTTGTTTTCTAAACTAATTTATTCCTAGATTATGTTCAAGAAATTTCATCTTGATCGGATGAAGTTTTGTACTTGTCGAATTGTGATGTCATAATGGAGGCACCTATGACATCATCCTTAACATATTTTATTCCTCATGGAGAGTTCTTTACAATGAGCCATGTCTCAATTTATTCCATCCAGTGCTTTCGGAGATATGGACGTGCAAAGATTTTCGGTTTTTCCAAGATGGCGGCCGAACCAAGGGACCTATGACGTCATAATTATCATTAAAATAATTCTACAGGTGGAGTTGCACCTATGGTGAAAATTTCCTGTCAATCGGACCAACAGTTGCAGAGAAAATCATGTTTATTCTGTGTGGACAAACAGGCAGACAAAAAGACAGACAAACAGACAAACCAACGGACTCAAATACAATACCCTCTCCTCTTGCGTGGGTAAATATTGAAGCGGCTTCACTGCTTTAAAATATTATAAAGCACAAACACGTGTGATTACCTTTTTAAACAGCTGGAAGAAATCTGGAGGAACCCCGACATTCTTGAGGCATTCTATTTGTATCACGTCCACCACAGATTATTGGACAAGAGCCTAGATCTACTGTAATCTATATACCCCAAATAAGATAATAACATGATCCTTCCTGCCGCTCCCGTCGGGAGTGGGTGCACCAGTTAAAAGGGAACTAGGAAAAAAGGGAATTTTTTTTAAACCTACTGTCCTTTGTTGCAAATTTGAGGTGATCACCAACTTCATGACTTGTCCAAATATCAAGAAATTGTACAATTCCAGGTTTTCTTAAATGCCTGAGTTTCTCGAGAGTGGTAGCACGAGTGGAGAATATTAAATGACTTACAATTCCTGCATCGACATATCCCCAAACTCCATTGACACCTGAGAATATCTTTAGGGTCCACCGCATCTCAATTTGAAAGTTTCTGTTTATATAGCGCTTTCTCATCTGAACTCAATACCTAAAATTAAGAAGGTTTTTCTTGTCTTACGAGACGTTACAAACCATTTTTATTGATACGAACGCTGAAATTGTAAATTTCCGATGAACGCAGAGAGTCGCAAGGTGTAGGCCTACATAACTTGCCGCTTGTATTCTCTAATGGCGGATAGGTCCATTTCTGGTCTAAACACGATGTTATTGAAACCCTCTCCAGCTGTATAAAATTGCCCACAATCGATCACGAAAATCAGCTTTTATGCATTTTGTATGAATTATAAGGGAAATGTTTTTTCCCCGAGTATCATCGACTGTGGTGTCACGTGGTTGAGGCCCTCCTGGGCACTGTATGCTCATAAATCAAAGTATCTTTTTAAGAACTCTGTGTGATGTGTAGAAACCTGCGTCGCTGACTCGTGACGACATTCGGATGCGTCAAATGTAAAACCTGTTGCGTTTTTCACCAAGCGACAGGTGAACGCCCGTGAGCTTCACTCGTCATGCCACGTGGCACAGATCCAAACGAAAAGACAAAAACGATCGATTTAAGTCTGAGCACGCGCTCTCGGTAATGCTCCTGCCGATGGGAAAAATGTGTGTGCTTCCTGTCACGTGCTTTGTTAGGAGCCAAGTGCAGAACACCAAATTCATTGTCCCGAAATACCGCAGAGATGGACCCATTCATCTCCAGGAGACACAGTGAAACCTCCTTTTTGGAACGACCAAGCCAGGAATGCAGCGAAGTTGTCCAATTACCCGGGATTTTAAAGTCGCCAGTGGCCCTTGCATCCAACTTCATCCCACCTTCTTTACTTTCTCTCCCCTAACTATCCGCTTCCCTTCTCTACTCTTCCATTTCTCGATTTTGTTTTTCTCAATTCACCCCTCCCAGCTTTGCGGATGCAATAGCAGTTACGATGGAAACTTCTCGAAACTCAGGTGTACTGTACAAGTTTTCTTTATCCCAGAAATCACTGAAGAAATTTTTATTTAGCTTATAATTATTATTAATTACGGAAATTAATTTAGCTCTTACACGAGCCTCGATCTTGTATACAAAAAAAAATAAGATTGCTACGACATACAAGGATGTATAAATGGAAGATAAGAAAAGTAGCTTTGTTTATACATTCTTTTTTTTTTCTTTTTCGTTAATACTTTTGGGCATGTTTAGTGTTATCAGCTGAACCTATGAGTATGACTCACAAGGCCCATAAGCCAGGTTGAAATCCTACATACTATATCCATATCCATATCCATTAGGCCTACTTCCTAATGCCCCTGGAATTCATATTAAGGTACACTGATGTCGAACAATGTCTTTGTCCTAAAAGTGATTTATGTACAAACTCCACTATGAACGTTGGATCAACACTATGTTTGTTTTTAATTTGAACAACAATCCTTTGTAATGGTTATTTCATTACCTCAATGTCATTCACTTCCGTTGTTAACCTGCAATGTTATGATGCCACAGATCACTGTCTTTCCTCGCTTTGTATGAACTCAAAGCGTAAATTGTATTGATGTTTGAAAACTCAAAACTTACACCCAACCTGTATCCTCTTCCTCAAATTCTCAACATTTTGTTGTTGTCTTGTTTTATTTATAGACGAGACGGATTTCTGAGAAATGTGATTGTTAGGTGCATTTTGTGGTAAAAGTTGGGAACCTCACTTTTTAACATACAGTAATTAGTTTATGCTGAATTCGATTAAACCGGTTCCCAAGCCGAATGTTGGGTTTTTGACCTTCTAATTAGCATAAACAAAATGGCCGCCAAATTGCCATTTTGGACAATTTCTTTGAACAAGCATTTATATATCATGTATATACATGCAGCTCTTTTACTTTAACTTTACAACTTTTACCCCAAAATGCACCTAGAAGCTTATACATGGCCTTTTCTCATAAATCCGTCTAGTCTATATATGGTTGGCGACATATTGAAAGAGACATTCAAACTGATATTGAAATTGGACACTATAAAATGGGAAATGGTTTTAATAAGACAATGTCTCATACAACCATTTATTCTAAAATTAAGTATACATGGCCATGAAGCACAAACATTCAGAAATGTCACACATGTTGTTTTGCCAAACTACATCAAATTCATACAAGGGGTATGATCATCACTCTGTTTCCGACAGGCACACATTGATGTGCACCTCAACTCTGAATAGCGACATTTGCAGCGTCGTGTCTTGCATTGCTTCTGGCATGCACAACAAATCATCTCGAGGAAACTTTCTGGGATTGGACTCGGTGACATCAGAATAGGCTCTAGTCCTGAATCACCACGTTTCCATCCCATTTCCACAGGTGCAGGAAGGTCAGGTATGGCACAATGAGCATTTCTCCATACCATGGCTTGATAGTGTACTCGCATCAAATGGAAATGAAGAGCATCACTTGTCGGTGACATTGCTTCTGGTTTACCAGTCTTGGAGAACAACATACAGTGCATTCAGAAAGTATTCAGACCCCTTCACTTTTTTCAAATTTTGTTATGTTGTAGCCACATGCTGAAATCGTTTAAATTCATTTTTTCCCTCATCAATCTACACTCAATACCTCATAATGACAAAGAGAAAACAGGATTTTAGAAAGTTTTGCAAATTTATTAAAAAGAAAAAACTGAAATATCACTTTGACATAAGTATTCAGAACCTTTGCTATGACACTTGAAATTTAGCTCAGGTGCCTCCCATTTCTCTTGATCATCTTTGAGATGTTTCTACACCTTGATTGCAGACCACCTGTGGTAAATTCAATTGATTGGACATGATTTGGAAAGGCACACACCTGTCTATATAAGGTCTCATAGCTGACAATGCATATCAGACCAAAAACCAAGCCATGAGGTCGAAGGAACTGCCTGCAGAGCTCAGAGACAGGATTGTGTCGAGGCACAGATCTGGGGAAGCCTACAAAAAAATTCTGCTGCATTGAAGGTTCCCAAGAGCACAGTGGCCTCCATAATTCTTAAATGGAAGAAGTTTGGAACAACCAGGACTCTTCCTAGAGCTGGCAGCCTGGCCAAACTGAGCAATCAGGGGAGAAGGGCCTTGGTAAGAGAGGTGACCAAGAACCCGATGGTCACTCTGGCTGAGCTCCAGAGATCCTATGTGGAGATGGGAGAAACTTCCAGAAGGACAACCATCACTGCAACACTCCACCGATCTGGGCTTTATGGCAGAGTGGCCAGACGGAAGCCAAACAGTTCAATCTTGGTTTCATCAGACCACAGAATCTTGTTTCTCACAGTCTGAGAGTCCTTTAGGTGCTTTTTTGCAAACTCCAAGTGGGCTTTCATGTGTCTTTCACTGAGGAGAAGCCACCGACTCTTCTTATTTTCTCTCTCGAGGCAATCGGGCCGTTTCCCTCCCTGTTCGCCCTGCCCACGTTCTTGGTCCAATCATGTCCTTCAGGCTCGTGGTCTGTTTCCTATTAGGTCCTTTAGAGGCGAGGCTTAGTCCGATCGGCTGGCCCTTCCTTGGCTGTTGTCTTTGGAAAGTGATAGTGGGGCCGGCTTAGCTAGGTTCGTAAAATATTAAGGATTGATCACAGGGGGAATCACACACTGGGGAAAACTAATCTTAATCCCTACACTAATTAACATGTCTTCACACCCTCCCTCCCCCCCCCCCCCGCCCCCCCATGTGAAAAACACATAAACAACCTTAAGCTGCAGTTTCTCTACTTAAGTACATCGAGGTTTCTCCTACACGCCCATGGTCCATGCTACGATTATACAGTGCTACCTTTCCTATGGTATCCTTTAACCTACCCCCAATAAACCTAACAATATATATATATGCAATATATTATATATACATACACACACATCACTGAGGATGAGCCATGGTCAACTTCCTAATAGGAACATGGATGTGTTTGTTCAGAAATGTTATCCTTTTTGATGTTTGTTTGTCACAAAATAAATGACAGGTAAATTGCATATAGAATAAACAAAAAGGAATCCAATTAAAATAGAAATATAAGGTAGGCATTTCCTACCGAAATCATACCCTTAATTATCCGAATAAAATTCAAACGTTTTCTTACTTGTCCATACCACTTTCATCATACGTTCCTGTTGATTTGCTTTAAGGTTATTGTTATAGCTCTCTTGAATAAACCAGAACAAAAAGCTGTTTACCATTTGTTTCTGCTAACGGGTGAAAAAATGTTGCATTTCCAAGTCAAGTGGGAAAATTGTTTATCCATTGTTGCATCTCCAGAATTGTTTATTCGATGAATTTTTTGATGAACATTAGCAAATGTTACCTTTTTCATGACTCACCACTCATTGAGAAGCTAGACAACAGAGGGTAAGAGGACAGTGCCCCGACAACAGAGGAGATAGGTAGGTGCATGTGAACTTGGGCACGTACAAACAGGCAAATAATGCAGAGAAACAGCTTGGACAGCAAGAAGGGATAGAGGAAGGTCATATCATAAAATAAGTTCGAGGAGGATTACTGTTACAGAAGGTAGAAGTTCTTCGACTTCTTCTTGCTCTTATCCTTCTTCTTCTTCTATTCATTTGCAGGACATGGCAACGGATAGCATAATCTGCTGGTAGCACAACAATGCCACTCATACAGTGCCGATACGCAATAGCAGACATTTGGAAGATGTTCAGGATGTAGGTGACAGCAATCGCCTTCTCTTCGCAGAGGACACGGTGGAGTATTTAACGTCCACCAACTAATGCTAGCAGATGGGACATCCAGTTTATCGTCCATCTGAGGGATGACACACCTTGATGAATCGCCCGACCTGCGAAATATCAGAATGACAGATTGTAGTTGGGTCGAGATTCGAACCCAGGCTATACCACTCGGAGGCCATTGTTGGTACAGTGCCTTCAGAAAATATTCACACCCCTTAACTCTTTTCATATTTTGTTGTGTTACAGCCTGAATTTAAAATGGATTAAATTGAGATGTTTTGTCACTGATCATCTCGTGGTGTCCACAACCATCTCCACAGATGTTTTTCCACAGTCCACAGATCTCCACAGTCCACACATGTTTTGTCACTGTCACACCATAATGTCAAAGTGGAAATTATTAATTATTTTTTGGGGGATACTTAGTCTAGGCTCGTATGAGAGCTAACACATATAACATATAATAAAGGGAGTGGGAGAAAAGAGGAGGAGAGAGAAGGAAGTACAACAACAGTAGGGAACAGGAACATCTCTGGAAAAGAGAGGGCTGGGGCAGGATACACACTACACAGGATAAACAAGATGGACACTGCAGGGGCTTTCAGGAAAGAAAACAGGGAATTTGAAGGAGGTGGGTTTGGGGTGGATTAATGGGGGTAGAAAAGATCAAATGTTTGGATAGGGGAAGATAAGAGATGGTTGTGGACAGTTGTTTTGAAGACCTGGGAGAAGGAGAGGGATTGAAGAGTGTGTGAGTTTGTTCCAGAGGTGGGGAAAAAGAGGAATGAAAGAGTGAAGGTGAGCAGAGAGTCTTGATTTTGGCAGCTTCACCATAAGAGGGTTGCTGGCAGACCTTGTGCATCCTGAAGGAATACTTGGGGGACAGAGCACAGACAGAGCAGGGGGTGCAAGGCCGCAGAGGAGTCAACCGGAGGCCAGAGAGAGGAGTCAATCAGAAGAAGAAAGAGTCACAAGGAGAAGAAAAAGAAGGAGAAGAGAGTCACAAGGCCGGAGAGAAGTCAGTCAAGAGGAGAGGAGAGGAATCAAGAAGGAGGAGGAGTCAGAGGTATTTTCCTTGGCACACCTGAGCTCCTCACCACATACAAGGCTTTCTTTCTCAGCTCATTGGAATACTGCTCTCCCCTCTGGGCTGGTGCTCCTGCTTCACACCTAGCTCGGCTTCAGGCTGTTGAAACCAAAGCTATCGGAATCATTGGAATCTCCCGCGATGAAGCTAACTCCAAGGGCCTTTCACTTACTCACCACAGGCAGGTCGATGGTTTTTCTGTCTTCTACCGACTCCTCTCCGGCCTTGCTCCCCCAGCTCTCTCTGTGCTCTGTCCCCCAAATATTCCTACAGGTCGCACAAGATCTGCCAGCAATCCTCTTATGGTTAAACTGCCAAAATCAAGACTCTCTGCTCACCTTCACTCCTTCATTCCTCTTTTCTCCCACCTCTGGAACAAACTCCCCCCACTCTCTTCAATCCCACTCCTCCCTCCAGGTTTTAAAACAGCTGTTCACCACCATCTCTTATCTTCCCCCATCCAAAACCTTGATCTTTTCTACCCTCACTAATTCACCCCAGATTCACTTTTTTGAAATACCAACTTCTTTCCTGGAAGTCCTTGCAGTGTCCTTGTGTTTTATACTCCCCCCCTTCCCATGCCTCCTCCCCCCAAGCCCTCTCCCTCCCACAGATCTCCCGACGTCCCTGCTCTCAAATGTTGTGTTTGTGTGCTTCCCCATCTCTCTCCATCTTGTCCACTGCTCCCCTTATTATATGTTTTATGTGTCTGTTTGATTTTTTTTGTGTGTGTGATTAATGTTAGCTCTTTCACGAGCCTCGATGTTGTATACAAAAAAAAATGTTAAAAACAAAAAATAAAAAAGAGTCAGTAAAAGACAGAAAGACCACCAACCTGCCTGCGGTGAGAGAGAGAAAGGCCCTCAGAATCAGCTTCATCACGGGAGATTCCACTGATTCTGAAAGTCTTGGTTTCTACAGCGTGAAGCCGAGCTAGGTGTGAGGCAGGAGCACCAGCCCAGAGGGGAGAGCGATCAACCTGCAGAAGAAAGTTTTTTAAGTGGTGAGTAGCTCAGTTGTGCCAAGGAAGGACTTCACACGACGGAGGATGCCCAGTCGACGACTGGCTTTGGAGGCCAACTTGGCGATATGGCTTTCCCAGGAAAGATCATGGCAGATCATTTTTAGAGATTTTTACAAAACAATGAAAAATGAAATACAGAAACAAGTACAGCTACATTCATAGTACACCACCCCCATGCCAAATAAAATAATAACATATCCTCCAGCGTGTGACATTTCCAGGGCGCACGGCGATGCTGCAGTGCAGCACATGGGGATGGAATTGGGAGGGAGCGGTGCACAATAATTGATTAATTCAGTGATTAAATGCGTAATAAAATTAAATAAACAATAAATCGTAAAATAATTAAGTTATAAATCAATTGGCTAATAACATAGCTGAAGCACCCATGCTTCATCTGAATCTGTAACTTTTTGAAAATTAGTAAAGCAATTAATCAAAAAAATTAAATAATTAATTGATCAATCAATCAATATTCTTAATAGCCAAATCAATTGGTCACTGTCATGTCCAAATATCAACCTCCTAGCTCAAAAAGTGCCTGAGATATTGCCCAGATGCCCAGATGAGATACCCAGATGAGATGTGTAGATCAGTGACAAAAAATGAAATCACAATTTAATCCATTTTAAATTCAGGTTGTAACACAAGAAATTGTGAAAAATTCAAGGGGTGTGAATACTTTCTGAAGGAACTGTAAGCAGGTGAGGCACACAGTTGGAAGGATTAGTGAGAATTCTTATATTCAATGCATTCCAAAACTGCCATAAAAATATGCTCATAAAACCTGGAAAAATAAAAACAAGTGATGCCATGTTTGGCATGCAGTTTTAAAGTTGTTTTGTAACATTAATTGTGACAATGTTACAATTGCTGTCACACTTTATTAGGGACGTGCGGTTGTTTAAGAGTTTTGTGATAGACGTGAGGTGGTGCGGTGAGGAAGAAATGGGGGATTTCTGGCATGGCCAGGTGTTTGGAGTATGAGACAGCAATAAAGTAGGTGTTGGAATGGAAATGCAGTTGCCATGCCTTTGTAAGGATGTAAAAGCCACATTTTCCCAATAAATAAGAGTTGTCGATAATCGCAATGAAACAATTTGCTCTTCAAGCTTATACAAAGAGTTTTGTAAGTTTAAAGAGTTTAAACCCTGATTTTTTATGCCGTGAACAAACGTTGGCACAACATGGTTGATTAACTTTTTGTGATCAAGTTTCATCGGAATTGTGTGTGTAGTTTCTGATAGTCCGGCAGCTAAGCTAAATATAGCATAACAATTGTGCATTTTGTGAGGAAAGCACCAAATTTGGCACACTAGTAGACTATCATATTATGAAAAGATCTGGATATTGGGCCATCTCAGATTCAGAGATTTGATTTTTGCAAGATTTGCAGATTTTGCAGATTTGCAAGCTGAGATTGCAACGCCAGGGACGGCCGACTCCATCCTGCGAGCTGCCCACGTCACCCGCACAAGAAGAGCTCATCAAATCACTGCAGCGGCACTGCACGTCCTGCAACACCGTGCGTATGAACGCCACTGTATGACATATGCTGATGATGCAGAACACCTGCCTGAGTTCGAAGACTGGTGTCACCAGAGGAGAAGACATTCCCAACTTTCAGTACTGGGCAACTGTGCTGGAACTAGAGATGTTGGTACTGGTCCACGTGCGTTCTCTGCGGCAGGCTTCATTCACGATGTACCTTGATGCCCTGACGGAACTGGTCCCATGGTTCCATGCCTTAGACCACACACACTATGCCAGGTGGCTCTCTGTTCACCTGAGGGACATGGTTGCACTCCCAATGAAGCACACAGATGTAGCCAGAGAATTCAGGGCTGGCAACTTCACTGTACAGAAGACGAAGAAGGTGTTCTCTTCGATCCCAATCGACCAGGCGCATGAACAGAATAACGCCTGCATCAAAGGAGATGGTGGAGCAGTCGGCCTCACTGACAACCCAAGTGCCCTGCGGCATTGGATGATTGTCAGGCCAGAAGTTGCCAGGGCCATAGAAGAGTTCCAAGATGGCCATCAACACTGGGGGAGGCGACAGGACACACGTCATCACGACCAGACACCAAGTGTGCAGACCTCTTTCGCCAAGGATGTCCGCGCCCTTGTCAGCTTCATAGAAGAGCTTGGCAACCCCTTTGAGGAAGAGAGCATGGATCTGGTTCTCCTTGACATAAAGGAAATTGCAGGTCCTGCTGCAGTTGAGACTGTCAGGAATGTGAAGAAGATTGGCCAAGAGCAGTTCCAGGCTTTCACCAGAGAATGCCTGGTGGAAAGGACCAAGCCAATTTATGATGCAATTCGTCGGAACAAGCTGAAGGTGTCATTTTGGAAAACGGCTGCCACAGCCATCAGGAGCTGAATTTGAGATGGCCCAATATCCAAATCTGTTCATAATAGGATAGTCTACTAGTGTGCCAAATTTGGTGCTTTCCTCACAAAATGCACAATTGTTATGCTAAGTTGCCCCACTATGAGAAGAAAGCAAATACCGATTTTTTTTGGGGGGGGGGTGGGGGTGGGATGGGGTGCTCAAACCTGGAACAACTTTAACCCCTAGTAGGCACCCTTCAACCTCGATTTTTTAATGCCGTGAAGAAACTTGAGTTGCAACATACTATTATGAATTTTGGGGTAGGCATATATAGATTTAGGTAGATCGGCATAGGTATCATGCTTCGTCTGTCGTGCTAGAAAATCTCGATGTAATAAGTTATGTGTTTAGGCGGTTTGTCGGATTAAGTGTGTACCTGTGATCATACGATGATGATCCGATGATATGTAGAATAAGGACTAACCTAATTCCCCTGTGTGTGAAACCTCTGTGATCAATCCATTGTCCCTTACTAGCAACGGTACATGCCCCACGGGTGGGGCTTCAATTGGGAGGCCCAAATGAAAAGGTAACATATCAGAAATTGAAGTCCTTCTTTTATTTTAAAGGATTCATATAAACATCTGTTAAATCATATCACACGCAAATCATCAAAATCTAAACAGTATCTTTAGAATTTCAATAAAAGCCACATCGCTGTTCATATCGGTAAATATTATTCCATCATGTTTCAAATCGTGATCGCGATCTGTTAGCGTATACACCGCCCAAATAGCTATGTGGAATTCTCTCGTGTAGGGATTAAACGTCGTTTGAACTTTGGCCGAGGTCATTATCTACTTTTAATGATGTTTATATTGGTTTTGGGTCGTCCTTTTCGCAAATCTCGTGGGATTGTGAGTTCGAGAGACGGCCGTGATGGCGGAGAGGGGGTTGGAATTCTCTCAAGAAGGGATTCAACCCGTGTCCTTATAAAAGGTCTTTGTCCGAGGTCACCGAGTCAAATCGGTGCAGCTGTTTGTGCGGCACCCAGGAAAACAACATCGTCACAATGAAAACATCGTCACAATGAACGTTATGCGAACGCGAATATTATGCGGGAGTCCAAACCTGAGAATGCTGCAGACCAAAAACTGAAATTGGAAAAATTAAATAGCCTATTTTACTCCTGGAGATCCCAGGATTACCCACCCAAAATATCGTTGCAATTGGTTCAGCTGTTTTTGCGGTACCTTCGAATGGACAGACAGACAGACAGACGGACGGACATTTGGTGAATTATAGTAAGATGGCAACACACCACATACAATCATACATCATAGCTAGATCCATTTGTGCACAACATTAATTAATTCCCCCGCCGCCACAATGACTGACCGAAAAGACTGACAGCGAGCGGCCACACAGCGGTACACCATGGCGATCAAACATCGACCAGGCCGGCTGAGAGCCACGTCCAGGGAGAACTCGTGATTGGTCAGGGAAGGGACAAAAAGCTTCCCCGTAATTGGGGGTAAGGAAGGCGAAGGAGCGACACACTGATTGGCCACCGACCGATGACACCATGGCCAATCAGTGCGGAAGGCACGAACGAACTACCAACAAGCTACGCGCTGATTGAAGGACAAGCACCGGTGACATAAAAAGGCACGAAAGGTGACGAGTAAACGAGGCACTGGTTGGTCGAGGGGGAGAGCTGACATCACACGCGAGTGATAAAACGACTCGCTCGCCGGCATTTTCTTCTTCTCGCTTTGGCTTCTGCCCTTCCCGGATCTCCCTTCTGCCCTTGCCTTTCGCTCTGTTGGACCTTTCTTCCTTTGCCGTCCATGAATTTGCCTGCTTGACTGCGGACGATGGAGCAACGTTGGAGCGCCATCGATTCTCCTCCCTGGCATCCACGTACGAGTGAGGCTTGCGGTTGGAGCGCTGACCAGCGATCGCACAGGCGCGCCGAGGGCCGCTCCGCGCCAACGACCAGGCAGTTCGCGCCAACCGGAGCCACATTTGACGACGGACGCTACACATCCAGACAGATAAGCACAGATGCGCAAGCAACAGTTGCTTTGATTCATTCTCCCATTGTTTCGTATCTGAAGTCTGTGTGGGGACGTCCCGATTTATGACATTTAATTACCGGCGCGTTCTTGTTATTGGCATCCGTGACAATAAAGCCTTGTTCTTTTGTACATAAATTCCGTGTTAGTGTGAGTTTAATCACTTTGCAGGTTGAAGACGCTGGCGCGCGCACGGACCGTGAGGTAAATCTCGCCGCTTCTTCTTCCTCTTTCGTTCTTCCTCCCGTGCAGGTATAGGAAATCCGCCATTGATCGTCGCCTCATTAAGCTCGTTTTGGCTATCCGTGCGATTCCCCGGTCTAAACCGAGGGGCAATCGCGCGACAATACCACATATAATTTTAGCCAAGTTTGGTCACATTCCCATCAGCAGTTTCAGAGAAGTTGTAAGTGTTTACGGGTGGACAACGCACCATACCCATAAGTTCCCCGGAACTACGTTCCAGGTGAGCTAAAAATATGAAACAGTATGTACATGCTGTTCGTTTTTTTTGTTTCACCGTACGGTTGGTTAGGCACTTTTAATAAACGCTAAATCGCATTCCTTCAATAAACATTGGAAATGGTACCTAGTGTTGTCATTTTTATGTCTCCGCTGACGAAGTCGTTTTATATATGCAAACATTTTTTATGAAACTGTAACCATGTGCATTTATGGTCGAAAACATTTTAAACTTTCAAATTTTCCCCCAATGAATCAGGAACCGCTGGGAACCTATCCCGCTTTTCTGCATTGAAACAATGCCCCGACATTCACGGTGTGGCTTCAACATTCGCGGGATTTTCTGCGAATCAGGATCCACTGGGAATCTATCACCCCTTTTCCCTTTGAAACAATGTCCTGACATTCCCAATGCGGCTTCGACATTAGCAGGATTTTCCACGAATCAGGATCCGCCTAGAACCCACCTCCCCTTTTCCCCATTGAAACAATGCCCCGACATTCGTGGTGCGGCTTCAACATTCTCGGGATTTTCTGCGAATCAGGATCCACTAGGAATCTATCACCCCTTTTCCCTTTGAAACAATATCCTGACATTCCCGATGCGGCTTCGACATTCACAGGATTTTCCACGAATCAGGATCCGCCTATAACCCACCTCCCTTTTCCCCCATTGAAACAATGCCCCGACATCCGCGGTGCGGCTTCAACATTCACGAGATTTTCTGTGAATCAGGATCCACTGGGAATCTATCACCCCTTTTCCCATTGAAACAATGTCCTGACATTCCCAATGCGGCTTCGACATTCGCAGGATTTTCCACAAATCAAGATCTGCCCAGAACCCACCTCCCCTTTCCCCATTGAAACAATGCCCCCACATTCGCAGAATTCCAACTTCAAATGGAAATGCCAATGAGGACAAACTTTGGCCATACATTTGGCACCGATGTACTTCTCTTTGCTACAGTATGTATTTGGCAACGCACCATGTATTATGTGTTGCACCATGTGATGTACTGATGCACCAAAGCATTTAGCATAAATGTACCAATTTACACCAATGAACCTGGTGCAATGTACTTCTCAAAAATAAATGTTTGCTATGCAAAAGGCGAATGAAGATTGTCTATACTGTATGTGTGGTGTCTTTGCACAGAATTGAGTTGTGGAAAGGGAGAAAATGAAGATGTAGAAAAGGAAGAAAATGGGGGGAAGATATAAGTTGATGTAGTTTTATGAAAAAGTTATCAAAACAATTCCTTATATAGGCGAGAGTGTTATACAGGTGACAAACATTTGACCTTGCGTTTGACGGAGAGCAAAGCATGATTGCCGTATCATTAGAACGAATTGGGCACCAAACTGGATTTACAAAGAACACCGAACAGATCACCAAAGGCAACGAATGACCTCTCCGAAACTTCCAACTGCATATAACGTTTCCTGTAACAAACCACTGGCCACAAAATCGCCTCGTATTGAGTGGGTTTCAGGTTTTACATTAGGCTGCTGGGTGCTGTCACCACTGTGTGTATATTTAGTCCCTTGACGGCTGGTGGGGGTGAAAGCTGCATTACAGTGCCCATTTTGGCTGCTATGGCAGCAGCTGATAGACCGGATAAGATGACTGTTTTGACCATCTCCACTTCTTCCAGATTTATAAAAAGATTTGGACCCAAATAGGTGACCCTTAACCGCAGATCTGACATCCTTATTCTGCAGCGTTCTACATTTGTTTGATTTATTTGTGAAACCGAGGACGTTGTGGGATGCCTAATGGAAATACTACTGTAAATGTTCAACATGTGTGGTTGTCATATCTTCAATATCGATGTTTTTTTTCCCTGACATTAAGCCAGAGAACTTATTTTACAGCACTGCCTTGATGTTTAGTCATTACTTCATAATACCTCTACCTTTTGTGGGAGTGTTAAGTTGGCTGTCCTATATACCGCACAGTGTAATTCAGAAAGTGTAAATGATTTTGTCAATTTTTCAATATTCATGCTATTGATTAACCTGAATCACCTCCATGGTATAACCTATGCAACATTTGCAAAAATAATTTTAAAGGAAGAAGAAGGTTTTTCACAGAGTAGCCTGTAGGGCAATGTCGTCTGGAACAGCATTTGTCTGTCCGTCTGGTGTAGTAAGTATGTATGTCCTTCACAAGCATGCACCAATCAGAGCTGAGAATCTGGTCACATGACAGGGTGACAGCAAATCTTCCACTCAGCAGATCCAAGCCCGGCTACGCTGTTGTTGGACTATCGGTTTGTTTTTTCTAAATGCAAACAAAACTAGAACAGCACTCGGGAGAGCGCACACCTCCGCTACGCTGAACACTTTACGTTTTGTATCCCAGATAGACCAGATGTGAAGCCAGACCTGAACCAAAATCTAATCGTCATGTTCTTGTTACCTACCCAACTCAACAACCAAGTTTTGTCACAACTCATCCACAACCTTTTGAGATATCAAGCTACATATCGTTTTTGGCCCTGTCTCTCAATGGTGAAGAATCACTTTAAAATCCTAGTATCCGGATCAGGCTCTTTGCCAAAATCTTGTCATTTCGGCCTTGTCACACACCCAACTTGTCCTGTAAATTTCGTCCGAATCCGTCCACACATTTTGAGATATCATGCTCACAAACAGACAGAGAGACAGACAGACAGACAAAGGTGAAAAAATTGACCGACATTCCACCTTTGGTGGCAGAGGTAAATATAAAAATAAGAAATCCTTATATCCTTATAAAAATAAGCTTTTTTGCCCATACAGTATATCGGATCAAACCATATTCATAGTAAATGAACCTCATATTTATAAGTGATGTATGATGTGCCCAAAAGTAGATCATTGATAAGTTTAGGGAAAAAAATAATTAATGTAAACACTATCGTTATCATCATCATCACACCAGCCTATTTCAGTCCACTGGAGGACAAAGGCCTCCCTCATATTTGGAAGTGCTTGGCATACTTGCCACGCTTGCCAATGTGGGTTAGCGAGAGAGTCAGGTCAGGGATTTGTAATTTGTTCTTGGTGCCACCAATAGCTCACCTACCCTTCGCTAAAGGTGAGCTTTTTCAGCTTCGCTTTGAGGTGAGGTGAGCTTCGCTTTTTCACATTAATTAAACTCAATGATCCAATGGGTTCGGCAGGATGAGCTCCCTCGTTGGAGTTCGATTCCAGACCTCACCATAAGTTGTCACCCTGGTGTTTCGCAGACAATGGGTGACATTAGTTGATGCTCGGTCCATGGGATGGAGCATTAAGCCAGGGCCCTCTGTCGATGAACGTTTTCTCGTTCATTGTGCCTTCCGAAGAAGAGTAGGTGAGTTATCAGTGGCACAGTCGGCAAATTCCAAATTCCTGTCCTAACCGTTGAGGGATTGCATCAGCAGCACATATGCATCCCAAGGAAATGATGCAACCACATGCTGCAGATACTCGGATTAAATGGCTCAATGAAGGTTTACTTTTCCTATTCCACAGTATTGTCACAAATGGCATCATCTCCATGCTATATTCATTTGGTTAAAAAGTTTTGAGGCTTTGTCAAAATTGAAACTTTATAGCATTTGGCAGTCAAATATCATGATCTCATTGTGCTCCCAGTCCTCCATAAAGCCGAGCTGATCCAGCCCCCATAACCTGTATCATCACCAAGGTCAACAAAAGGAGCATCATATGCTTTGAAACCATTACATATTTGCCTGCCAAATGCTATAGAGATGAACAATCTTATAAGTTTCACTTCAAGTCACACGAATTGAAATGGATGTACACTACATGACCAAAAGTATGCAGACACCCCTTCTAATGAGTGGATTCGGCTGTTTCAGCCACACCCATTGCTGACAGGTATATATAATCAAGCACACAGCCAGGCAATCTCCAGAGACAAACATTGGCAGTAGAATGCGCCGTACTTAAGAGCTCAGTGACTTGCAACATGGCACCCTCATAGGATGCCACCTTTCCAACAAGTCAGTTCGTCAAATTTCTGCCCTGCTAAAGCTGCCCCAGTCAACTGTAAGTGCTGTTATTGTGAAGTGGAAACGTCTAGGAGCAACAATAGCTTAGCCGCAAAATGGTAGGCCATGCAAACTCACAGAACGGGACCGCCGAGTGCTGAAGCGCACAGCGCATAAAAATCGTCTGTCCTCGGTTGCAACACTCACTACCAAGTTCCAAACTGCCTGTGGAAGCAACGTCAGCACAACAACTGTTCGTCAGGACCTTCATGAAATGGGTTTCCATGGCAGAGCAGCCACACACAAGCCGAAGATCACCATGCACAATGCCAAGTGTCGGCTGGAGTGATGTAAAGCTCGCCGCCATTGGACTCTGGAGCAGTGGAAACGCGTTCTCTGGAATGATGAATCATGCTTCACCATCTGGCAGTCTGACGGGCGAATCTGGGTTTGGCGGATGCCAGGAGAATCCTACCTGCCCGAATGCATGGTGCCAACTGCAAAGTTTGGTAGATGAGAAATAATGGTCTGGGGCTGTTTTTCATGGTTGTGCTAGGCCCCTTAGTTCCAGTGAAGGGAAATCTTAATGCTACAGCATACAATGACATTCTAGACGATTATGTGCTTCCACCTTTGTGGCAACAGTTTTGGGAAGGCCCTTTCCTGTTTCAGCATGACAATGTCCCCGTGCACAAAACGAAGTCCATGCAGAAATGGTTTGGCGAGATCGGTGTGGAAGAACTTGACTGGCCTGCACAGAGCACTGACCTAAACCCCATCAAACACATGTGGGATGAATTGGAACGCCGTCAACTGCGAGCCAGGCCTAATCGCCCAACATCAGTGCCCGACCTCACGAATGCTCTTGTGGCTGAATGGAAGCAAATCCCCGCAGCAATGTTCCAACATCTAGTGGAAAGCCTTCTCAGAAGAGTGGAGGCTGTTATAGCAGCAAAGAGGGGGACCAACTCCATACTAATGCCCATGATTTTGGAATGAGATGTTCAATGTTCAGGTGTCCACATACATTTTGTCATGTAGTTATATCACTGCTCTTTTATCATAGCTGGATCAAAATCTTGGAATTCCCCTCCAAGCAGTGGTCCTCACAGACACAAAACAGGATAGTTCATAGTCTAACACCTTACCCTAAGTAGTTTTGAGAAAAAGGACATGGGTCAGGTATTTTAAACTCTTGATTTGCTTTTCAGAACACGATCTATATAGTGGGTGTGGGTAATATGGACCCCGGGGGAATATGGACCCCACTGAATTTCCCATGATGCACTGCATCAAGCCTCGTCTCCATATCACGGGATAAACAAGTATGGCCAACCAGCAAGTGAACAACTGCAGTTGATTCAAACTCTTTAATGACGGTAAGTGGCAAACTTCCAAAAGTTTTCATCTCAAATTTTACAATTCATAAGCATGCCGTACTGTGTATGTACATGTAGTCACTAGCTTGTTTGATGAGTGGTGTCCCTGGTTGAGTACACGTGAGAGCTGTCTACAGCACCACTGTGTGTAGAAAACTCCATCCCAGCCCATATGTACTGGGCATGCTGACATGGTTGAGAGGCATGGTGTGGGGAATATGGACCCTTTGGTAGTGTCTAATATGGACCCATGTCCATATTCCCCGTGGTCGATGTCCATATTCCCCACACAGGAAGCTAGTAGAATAAGTCCACAAAACACCATGTTCACTGTCAAAATTTGAATCAAATACATTTTTCTGCACCGAAATATGTGACTAAGCAAAACTAGGCATGGTCCAAGTAGCCGTCAAGTATCGGCTGTTTGTTAACAGCCGATAACATGTACACTTGATTCTGTATAAAAATCCGACATTGACTATGCACTTTCGGAGATTTAACTCGCCCCGAAAAAGCGTAATCATCACATCCTCTCCTTCTAAAAGACGTTTGATTGTGGAACATCAAGAACAAGAGAGAAGGGCATTGAAGAAAGGGCCAACACGCGAGAAGCAGAATCCTATGTCCCCAACTAATTTGAAAGCGAAAAAAGGCAACAGACCACGAACAAAGCGCGGTCCTCCAGTTCGAAAGCAGGTTACCAAGTCTGCTAAGCAACACAGAAAAGGACGTGAAACTGCATGAGTCATTTCTACTGCATATATTGCAATGAGTTATTTATTGATCCACCTGAATTTTCTTGGATCCAATGCAGTGAATGCAAGCAATGGGCCCACGAAAACGAAACTGACGATGAGGGTATAGGTGCTTTCGTCTGTGACGAGTGTCGCTAAGGTTGTTGTTCACTGAAAAATCGGAAAGTAACATTTGTCCCAGGGAACATTTGTCGAAAAGAAACTGGACTTACCATATTGAGGTAATATGGACCCACGGTCCATATTACCCCAATGGGGGGGTCCATATTACCCCAATGGGGGGGGGTCCATATTCCCCACGTTGTTTGGAATATGAACACTGATGGCATATTTTTATTTGTCCCCTCAATCATATGTCTGATTTTATTCAACCCAAACTGCACGGGGATGTAGTCTGTCTGGTTGTCTAAATAAACCATTATTTGGAAATTTTCCTTGTCTATTTGTATAGCCTCTATCGGGACTTTCGCTTAGGGGGTCCATATTACCCCCACCTACCCTATCAGCATAGCTCATGAACTTTGAATAACATGCACGATGGCAATCATACAAAGCCGATTGATCAAACTGCAGATTTGTGTTCCGATACGTGTTCTACAATGTTTAAAATATAAAATTCAATTGACATTAAGTTGTTCATCGATCATTGGCCAACGTCTGCCAGACAGAGTGGACCGATTGCTTAACCCGACTTTGCACTACGTGTGCGGGGGTAGTAAAAAGTAAATGTGCACAACATGCCATCATTACCTGGCGTGTGAGGGGGTATTTTGGTACATGTCAGACTGGTGTTGGGATGCAGAATTATTGCCAACATAGCAGATCAAATGCAAAAACACAATAGGATGGTGACACATATTTTATTCTACACACAAATAAAAGAAAACAAAATAACGTAAAGGAGTACAAATAAGTAATTGATACATTTACGACCACTGTATTCACTGTTATATTTACTGTTGGGTAAAACTCTCAGACTATGTCCTTGGCAGAGTTTCCTCTTGCAAATGTACAGCAATGCATCAATGCCAGATGGACGGTGTATAAGCAGACAAATCGTTTGGATGTACCTCTCCTTTCTTCCTGAACTCCAATAACAGTGATATGGTGAATATTAACAGGTATGAAAAGATATGGCAATCTTTATTGTATTTTCATGCATGTATGGTTAAACATCAACCACACAACAATCCAACAGTAAATATTGTTGTTGTGTGGTTAGTGTTTAACTATTAATACAGACATGAAAATAATTACAAAAAATATTGCTGTATCATTTGATTCTGAGTAATAGTTGTAAATAACATAAAATAATAAATTAAAGAGAAAATAGCACTTATTACCCTAATATATGATGCACATTATTGCTTCGGTATCTGACAGGATGGTCCAGAGGTAACGCAATTATCTTTAAACTGTCGAGGCTGGGTCCAACTCCTGACTCCACTGTAAACTGTCGAATTGGAGTTTCAGAGGCAGGGCGTTGGTTGCATCACAAAGTGTGCTGTCCCTCCGATGGACAACAAGATGGGACCCGTCTGCCACCATCATCTGTTAGAGGGTAAAGATTCCACGGTGTCTTTAGATAAAGATGAACAGACTCGGCGAGTTATCGCCGGCACCCTGAACAAATTGCAAATTCCAACCCTGACTGATTTGTGAAGTCAATGGCAAACCACCCAGCATAACCCTTGCACCGAGACTGCTTTGTCAACACTGTGTTGGCTGCCCCCAGATTGTCGTCCAACCTGTAAGGGGGTTTTAGTGTGCACCTTTGAAATAAATCACCAAACCTGGCCCAGATGACCTTTCATATGTCCTCTTCAACATCTGATGTAGGGCAATAACATTTGACCTTATTAACACTCCCTAATTAGCATAAATTCAATATGGCCACCATCGCACAGGGACGTAATTGGAATTGGTGTATATCTCAACAACTAGTAGAATGGTGTGTGTATATATATATATATATATATATATATATATATATATATATATATATATATATATATATATATATATATTGTTGTGGGAGGGTCCAGGGGTTCAAGGTGCACACGTCAAGGAGCACGCGCATGCCGAAGAACCGCACGATCGAACCCTCGCTTTCACACACCTTATTCAATTTCATGCCGAGCGGATTTGCATGGTGTGGAAAGCGGCGTTACCTCACGAGATTTATGGACCTGAGTCTAGCCAAATTCGGTCCCGAATGATGCTAGGCCAATGGAGAAAAGACGTACCGAACAGGTTGGAAAGTAACAACAAAATGTACAGCCTTTTATTTAGAAGGCACAGAGAAACAGAGACGAAGATACAGCTTACCAACTCTTACCTACTAATAACCCCGACTTGGCGCCTTCACACTCTGACACACACACACACTCACAGGGACAAATGACACTGGTTAAGGGCGTACCGATGTACGTGCTGGGATTCCTCGCTAGTGACCATGTGGTCTGGTGTGCGCGGCTCGCAGTTCGATTGTGACGTGCAGCCTGGATAAGGTAAATTCAGCGCAGGTGGGACGAGCTGCCACGCAGGCGGGACGAGCTGCCACGCAGGCAGACAACTTCAGCTCAGGTGAATCGTGTCGAAAGGCCAACGCTGGCAGGTCAGCCAGATGGCGCAAAAGATCGCGCAGAAGCGATTGGTGTCGACGAAGAACAAAGGCTAAAACACGTGTCGTTGGAGCTACAACAAGAGAGTCCAGAGCAGGGTGTCGTCCACATGGCAAAATCCCAGGCAAGGCAAGATCGAACAGAGCAGGAGGTCGTCCCGTGCGCAGCGAAATCCTCGGCAAAAGAGAGAACAGGAGGTCGTAGCACAGCGAAAATCCAAAGCCAAGAGAATGATGATAATGCGCTCCACGTGGGCTTTTACCAGACCCGCCCAAGCCCCTCAAAATGTTCCAGAGCCTCCCATTGGCTGAGGCTTGTCGCATCATAGCGACGGGTTCCCGGCTCGCCATTGGTCACGTGGGCCGTGCCTTTGGCCACGCCTTCCTGCTCATAGTAATGGCTTCCCTTAACCAACGAGGGTTTGAAATCCTGTCTAACTTCAACGCATATTGGTTTTGATTACTACACAATGGGAAAGGGCTAATCTTTACATTCAATAGAAAATAACTAACTACTGCAGGCTACATGTTGTCGTGCAACAAACTATAGGGGGTTTGCCTTTATGGCACAACTGCAACAATATATATATATATATATATATATATATATATATATATATATATATATATATATATATATACTGTATATACTTATAGATAGATAGATAGATATATATAAATATATATATATATATATATATATATATATATATATATATATATATATATATATATATATATATATAACTTATAGATATATATATATATATATATAGATATATATATATATATATATATATATATATATATATATATATATATATATATATACAGTATATATATATATATCCTTAGTCTTCCTATATGTAGATTGATAGCTTAGAACCTGAGATGATGAGAAATTGAATGGAATGTGTTTCATTACCTTACCAGGTCAGGGTCATAAAAGGTCAAGTTACACAGAAATGTTTGGCTATTTGTGGCCCAAAGATTGCTTTCAAGTGCATATCTCTCGAGCTGAAGCTCCAAACTACACTTATTACCCTGCGCTCACGAAGCGAAAAGCGGGGTTAAGCATTCAGGTATGTACGTGTGCTGTACATGTGCCGTACGTGTCTGCATTTTACAAATTCATTTTCTCGGCAACCGTTGGTCCAATTGGCACGAAATTTTACCTCTTAGAAGCGCCTCCGTCTGTAGAATTTTTTATTCATAATTATGATCATAGGTCACGTGGTACAGACGACATCTTGGAAAAACTTTACACCTCTATCTCCCAAACCGCTCAATGGAAAAAATTGAACATGGCTCATTTTCAAGTACTCATCATGGGGAATAAGATATGTTGATGGTGATGTCATCATTGCCTTAATTATGACGTCATCATTCGTTCGACAAGTACAACGCTTGATCTGATCAGTATGAATAAAACAAAAATTCCTCTGCAACTGTTAGACCGATGGACACGAAATTTTCAGAATATGTGCGGCTCCTGTATAATTTTTTTATGATAATTATAACGTCATAGGTCACGTGGTGCAGACGCCATCTTGGAAAAAATCGAAAAAATTTGCACCTCTATATTTCTGAGACCACTCCATGGAAAAAATTGAAACGTGGCTCATTGTAAAGAACTCCATATGGGGAATAGGTGTTGTTAACGATGATGTCATTGGTGCCATAATTATGACGTCAGAATTCGACAGGGACAACGCTTCGTCTGATCAGTTTAAAATGTATTGAGCATGATCTATGCAACAATTACATTAGAGAATATAAATTTATGATGTCATCGCTCACGTGGTCTGGCAGCCATATTGGATCAATGAAAAAAATGTTCAAAAGCAGAAGAGTTGGCTCACAACAAGTTGACTGCTCAGGGTAAGTATTCTATGAATACCATATAGTTTTATATGTATCTACATAGTCTAAATAGCTGAGGTTATATCTACAAGTCAAGGTCAACCAACATAGGCAATCTAGGTCAGGCCATTTATAACAAATACCGGCATGCAATTGCTTTGAATTGCCCCAAGTCAGTGACACAACCTTAAAATGTTAGAAATATTTGCAATTCTTATTGCCAGTTTTTTAAAGATCATTTATAGTTATATCCATTGCTTTGCTTTGCAGGTCAAGGAAATGCATTGTCTCCAAGGAAGGAAATGCATTGTCTCCAAGCAAGGAAATGCATTGTCTCCAAGGAAGGAAATGCATTGTCTCCAAGCAAGGAAATGCATTGTCTCCAAGCAAGGAAATGCATTGTCTCCAAGCAAGGAAATGCATTGTCTCCAAGCAAGGAAATGCATTGTCTCCAAGCAAGGAAATGCATTGTCTCCAAGCAAGGAAATGCATTGTCTCCAAGCAAGGAAATGCATTGTCTCCAAGCAAGGAAATGCATTGTCTCCAAGCAAGGAAATGCATTGTCTCCATGCAAGGAAATGTATTGTCTCCAAGCAAGGAAATGCATTGTCTTCAAGCAAGGAAATGCATTGTCTCCAAGCAAGGAAATGCATTGTCTCCAAGCAAGGAAATGCATTGTCTCCAAGCAAGGAAATGCATTGTCTCCAAGCAAGGAAATGCATTGTCTCCAAGCAAGGAAATGCATTGTTTCCAAGCAAGGAAATGCATTGTCTCCAAGCAAGGAAATGCATTGTCTCCAAGCAAGGAAATGCATTGTCTCCAAGCAAGGAAATGCATTGTCTCCAAGCAAGGAAATGCATTGTCTCCAAGCAAGGAAATGCATTGTCTCCAAGCAAGGAAATGCATTGTCTCCAAGCAAGGAAATGCATTGTCTCCAAGCAAGGAAATGCATTGTCTCCAAGCAAGGAAATGCATTGTCTCCAAGCAAGGAAATGCATTGTCTCCAAGCAAGGAAATGCATTGTCTCCAAGCAAGGAAATGCATTGTCTCCATGCAAGGAAATGCATTGTCTCCAAGCAAGGAAATGCATTGTCTTCAAGCAAGGAAATGCATTGTCTCCAAGCAAGGAAATGCATTGTCTCCAAGCAAGGAAATGCATTGTCTCCAAGCAAGGAAATGCATTGTCTCCAAGCAAGGAAATGCATTGTCTCCAAGCAAGGAAATGCATTGTCTCCAAGCAAGGAAATGCATTGTCTTCAAGCAAGGAAATGCATTGTCTCCATGCAAGGAAATGCATTGTCTCCAAGCAAGGAAATGCATTGTGCAATCTCCTCTTATTTGAAGAAATGGCGAAGCTTGCCGATCACCTGCATTCCCTTAAGGACAACACAAATTCCACAATATGTTTCAAATCATATTTGCCCTTTGGGTAATATTTTGCACATTGATCAAAGTGAGCACGGCACCTCATAGAGACCACTCGTGATCTGCAACTGCCTTGAGCCATCAATTTCGCAGTGGGGGCGGGAGGGGGGGTGGAAATAAATGCATTGATGAACAGAAAGAAATCATGAATGAATAACACTTAAAATTTTAGAGCAAACCATGAAAAAAGATTATTTTTTTATTGAACACATTATGGCGCAATGCTGATAAAGATCCACCCTACCAGAAAAATCGACCAATCGAGAACTAGAACTGCACTTGGTAGAGAGTATACCTCTGCCAGCCTGAACAGTTTACATTTTGTATCCCACTGATAGGCTGGATCTGGATTCGGGCCTGAACCAAAATCTAATCGGCTTGTTCTTGTCACTTACCCAACTCATCCACCTAGTTCTGTCATAACTCGTCCACAACTTTTTGAGACATCGTGCTACATATCGTTTTTGGTACTATCACTCAATGGTGAAGAATCACTAAAAAAATTAAATGATTCTTGTATCCGGATCCGTATTCGGATCTTCACCAAAATCTAAACATTTCTTCCTTGTCACACACCAACCTGTCCACCAAATTTCGTCTGAATATGTCCACAACCTTTTGAGATATCCTGTTCACAGACAAACAGAAAGGGGTGAAAACATAACCTCCGTCAACCTTCAGTGGCGGAGCAGGTAACAAGCACATTGGGCAAAAAGCAGAAAAACGTATTCAAAGTGAGGGTTACTGTTTGGCCTGCACAACTTTCCACAATCCTGAGTGAGCCCCCATAATTTCATGGAATTAATAGACACATGGTGTCATGCAGACAAATGTATCACTGTATGCTCCCAAGGAGTATGTCAGTGTGTAAGCCCTGAGATTGAGCTCATCATTCCATATATGCCAATAACCACATTCTTACACTGGCATAAGCTCTTAATCCCTTACTTTATTTTAATCAATCAGTCCACTAACACTGGAAGTGACACTAAAAATATATAGTTTCTGCAAATTTATCTCTAATTCCCAGTCGTGCACAGACATGATATTCCAATAACATGCCTTGCTGCAAAAGGAAAGACTACACAGGCCAGTCCTATTCTATCTGAAAGAAGAGCGTTTAGCGAGCTGTCTCATTATGGCTCTGGATTCAATTATAGCTGATTTGAAACACCTCAAGGTCAGAAAAAAAATTCCACACCTGGTAGCCTTTAACCATCCATAATGAAAAACATTGGCATGAGCTATGCGGGGCCTGAGGGCTTGAAAAGCTAGCAGTCACCATTCCAAAACCTCATTCTTTTGAACAGATTGTGGTGCTAAAATCCATGCGTAGCAATCCATATGTACATCAATGTAGTGAGATTTGAAACAAGTGATGAAATGATAGAATGGATATTTAAAGAGTTTAATGGTTATTTAGTTTGTCCAAAAGAAAAATGTCATGATCTTCCATTGGGCGGACAATCATTCGTGAAGCGTCATGGAGCAACCATAAATATAATTAAAACTGCGGGCAGTGATCATCCGGGGACCAGAGAACTCCATCCCAAGTTCATCCATCCCAAGCCATACCATAAGTGGTCAAAGTTTCAACTCAATAAAGCCATGAGAGTTCCAATGTAGCAATGTGCAGGTCAACTTTACATTGAACTCATTCTGGAATTTTAAACAATGCCCACACCCTTTCACAGCAATCAGTGGTAGCAAAGATGTCGCATGGAAAGGAATACACTGGGTGTCTCTTTGAAGTCTAATATCGGTCCACATCAGTGGACAAGATAAACAATGGATTTTGCACTCAAAAACTTTATAGCAGTAAAGTTTCCCTTTCGTTCCAACAAAAGAGGGCAACTGATAAGAGTACGAACGCTTGGTGAAATTGGCGTTTAGGACATTAGCCCTTCCAGAGCAAAAGTGTTTACCCACAAACAAGAAGAAAAAGACATAAAATGTCATAGCCCCCGTGGTTTTAGTAATGCTGCCGTCAGTCGGCCATCTTTAGTCCGATTACAAAACAAAATCTTCTGCTTATGTATACTCTCATGCATTGTCTTTGTGCCAAGTTTGAACAAAATCAGTCTGTGCATTTCGAGAAATGGTTGGGGACATGTTTAAGTAACAAAATGGCTGCCAGTTGGCCATCTTGGATCTGTCTCGAAAAAAAATCATGTGTATATGTAACCCGTCATTCATTTTCTGTGTGCCAAGTTTGAACAAGACTGGTAAATGCATGTCCAAAAAGTAGTTGAGGACGTGGCCAATATCGGGTTTTTTACATCTAAAACGGCCGCCGGTCTACCAGTCGACCATATTTGATCAGATCGCAAAATAAAGTGAGGTGCACGTGTACGCCATCATGTACTGTGTTTGTGTCAAGGTTGAACAAATTCGGTCCATGCATGTTCAATAAATGGTTGGGGAGACATTTAAGTAACAAAATGGCCGCCATTCGGCCATCTTGGTTATGATCTCGAAAGAAAATGACGTGCATATGTAAGGCATCATTCATTATCTGTTTGCCAAGTTTGAAAAACATTGGTTTTGCATGTCTGAGAGATGGTTGAGGATGTGTTCAACATCGAGTTTTTTTTACAACTAAAATGGCCACCAGTCAGCCATCTTTCATCGCATCGCGAAACAAAATGATGTGCATATGTATACCGTCATGTATCGTCTTTGTGCCAAGTGTGAACAAAATCCGTCAATACATCTATGAGATACATGTATGGTTGCAGACGGACGGACGGACAGACGAGACCCAATCAATAAGCCCCAGTTTTGGACTAAGTACAATGGGGGCTAAAAATACAGGGCTGATTTACCATTTCCTTTCCCAGCAGTAAATTAGGTAAAGGATTTTGAATTTGTCTGGTGCTGGAACACACTTGTAAAAGACTATGGTATATTTTGTCATCCAGCAGTGAATGTAAGCAGAATGGACACCCAACTCAATGTTCTCAAGAAGGACAGTAGATTCATTAATACACCAGGCCTACAAAGCACCAGGTCAAAAATTTGTAGTCGGGTGATGAATGAAACCCAGAATAGACTGCTTAAAGGCAAGAGTGATACTGCTGAGTTATCCCATCACCTGCATAGCTAGAATACCAAACATTAATTTATTGAACTTCATTAAACAGCCTTCATTAAATTCCATCCCTCTGGAGTGACTATGCTGTCTAAGAGCTGGTATGCTGAAAAGTTTGTTTCTGAAGTTTCTTCCCTTATGACTGGCTCTGGAGGAAGGCCGTATTCTAACTTTGTCCTTGCGTCTGAAGCATATCTCCCTGACCCAACTCTCGATCTGCCATCTCCTCCTCCAAGAGAGTAGTACAGATCATGATTGTTGTCCTTGCCACATCTCAGCAATACATCCTGGTCCTGTAGGGTACCCTCTTCAAAGCAACCTTATGAAAACTATAAAGCAGGACATTGGCTCAAAAGAGCTTCTATATGCATTTTTTGTAAGGGGGAGGTTATACCCAAGGTTTCCATGTTGTCTCTACATAATTTCCTCCAGAATCTCAAGTTTGATTGAGAGCTATTATATCCTTTGTAATTATCTGACATGTTATTTTATCCTGAGTTGTTGAGCTGTGACCATTTTCTGCCAGCAATTTGCGGCACCTGTCTATAATAGATGTGGTGAAAGTCTCAAAAGCACTGTTATTTTACCTTACTTTCACAGATAGTATATTGCATAACCACCTTGACTCTGCAAGACTTGCCAGATCAAAAAAGAATCCATGCTGCACTAGGGAACTGAATTTAAATATAGGAATATGTTGGCGCTCCGTTAAAAGCAACATGTATAACATTCGACTGTTTATCAAAAACCTCGTGTGTTTTTTTTATGGAAAGAAAACGATTGCACACAATTTGAGCTTTGTATAAGAGCAGCTCTTTATATCATTGGTTTTCGGAAATAGTCACGCCTGATAAGGCCAGGCTAAGTTTAAAAGGCATTCACAAGAGTGCGCCGAATAGCCAGACCGAAGAGAGTAGGACAGGGTAATTTTACTCTATTTCTATTTCCGAGTCAGTGAGATGTACAGTCACGTGAAAAAGTAAGTACACCCCATGCAAAGTTTTGACTTTTTCAACATATTTCAACATACAGCTATTTGATCTTCATTTCAACAATATTGATAGATGAAGGTGATATAATATAACAAATATCATGAAACATTTACATTTTGTAGTCCATTGTATAATTTAAATAAACATAAATGCAAATTTCGCATGTGGAAAAAGTAAGTACACCCTTGGCTCTAATAGGTGGTATTGCCCCCTTTGGCAAAAACAACCTCAATTCGGCGTTTCTTATAACTGTCTACCTGTCTCTGACATCGACTGGGAGAAATTTTTTCCCACTCCTCCATGCAGAATTATTTCAGCCGTGCGATGTTTGAGGGGTTTCTTGCATCCACAGCTCGTTTCAAATCCCCCTACAACATCTCGATGGGATTTAGATCTGGACTTTGACTTGGCCATTCCAGAACCCTCCATTTCTTTCTTTTCAGCCATTCTTGGTGGATTTACTGGTATGTTTATGGTCATTGTCATGTTGCAAGGTCCACCTTCGGTTGAGCTTCAACTTTCCGACAGATGGCCTCACATTATCCTCAAGCACCCTCTGGTACAATGAAGAATTCATATTGGATTATATGATGGTGAGCTGCCCAGGCCCTGATGCAGCAAAGCTGCCCCAAACCATAATATTTCCACCACCATGCTTTTTTTTCTTTTCTTTTTTGTATACAAGATCGAAGCTCGTGAAAGAGCGAACATTAATCACACAGAAAGACAACCCGACACATAAAACATATAACATGGGGAGCGCTAGACAAGATGGGGTGAGAGGGGGATATCCTTTGAGGAGAGATGAGGCGAGAGGGGGCGCGCTTTACAGTTGATATCAGGTTCTTGTGGTCAAATGCTGTCTTTGGTTTTCGCCAAACATGTCTTCTGGTACTGTGGCCAAATAGCTCTACCTTTGACTCATCTGTGCAGAGCACATTGTTCCAGAAGTGCTGGTCTTTGCCTCGGTGTTCATTGGCAAACTTTAGTCTTTCCCTGATGTTCTTTCTGGACAGCAAAGGTTTCCTCCTGGCACACCTCCCATGTGGATCAAATTTGTGCAGCCTCTTTCTAATGGTCGACTCGTGCACTTTGACATCAACAGTGGCAAGAGCTACCTGTAGGTCCCATGATGACATTCTGGGGTTCTTAGAGACTTCTTTCAGCATCTGGTGGTCTGCTCACGGGCTGAACTGGCTGGGGCGGTCTGGCCTGAACAAGTTGGCAGTTGTTTGGAATCTTCTCCACTTGTAGATGATCTTCCGGACAGTCGAGTGATTGATTTCAAATTGTTTGGAGATCTTTTTAAATCCCTTCCCAGACTCGTAGGCATCTATAACCTTCTTTCTGAAGGCCTCAGAGAGCTCTTTTGATCTAGACATGGTGACGCCGCACACTTCAACAACAAAGAGCAAACCAAACTAAATGTCTGAGGTTTAAATAAGACAGGTTCCTCCAAGATCCTCTCTAATGATGTTCTAATCATTTGCACCTGAGCTGGTGCACCTGATTCTAATTTTAGGTATTTGAAGTCGTGATAAATGTAGGGGTGTACTTACTTTTTCCACATGTGAAATTTCCATTTATGTTTATTTAAATTATACAATGGACTACAAAATGTAAATGTTTCATGATATTTGTTATATTATATCACCTTTATCTATCAATATTGTTGAAATGAAGATCAAATAGCTGTATGTTGAAATATGTTTAAAAAGTCAAAACTTTACATGGGGTGTACTTACTTTTTCATGTGACTGTAGGTGGGGAATCTCATTACTGCAATATATATCTTATTAATACATAGATGGATCTTTCTAACCACTCGCTGACACACTGACTCATTAACTCATGCACTAATATCAATTTTTAGTAACTTTTCACTGGGCTAAAAAGCTGAAATTTTTCATACTGCTGCAAGTCAAGGCCAATATCCCAGGAAAAATTACAAAACCGTCGAAAATGTCCATAAATGAAAATATCCACAAATAAAAGTCCGCCAATGTCTGCCAAATAAAAGTCTGCCCGTCTGCTCGCTGCAGGTCATGTGACCCAAGACAATGGAGCTTACACTCCAACTGGTTGCTGGGTAACGCCAACACCTGCCTCTTCCACCTCTTGTTTCATAACTTTTGCCGCATTTACATTTAAAATTACTATAGCTGTAAACTTTTAAATAAAGCGCACGTTCTAATCACGAATTCATAATTTACTTGAGTTGTATAGCTGCTTGCAAAATATAAAGCCTATATTTATTATTGGGTAAAATGCCAGGGACAAAGAAAAGGCCCCTTTATATAAGGGTATGTGCCATGTGGCAAAGTATAGAAAAGAAGGCACATTCCATAGCTTGCAGAAATGCCAAACAATACAAAATAAGGGACATTCAAAAAATCTCGGGTGAATGCTTGACTACCCTTGCGTTATGAGGAGGAACCAAGTAATGCTCCAGAAAAGTTCATATAAAGGGGCGCCAATTTGATTCATGCACCTGCACGAAGAAGTAAATGTATTTTATTTGCCAGATATAGGGCGTCCCTTTCTATGAACTTTTCTCGAGCATTACTTGGTTCCTCCTCATAACGAAAGGGTAGTCAAGCATTCACCCGAGATTTTTTGAATGTCCCTTATTTTGTATTGCTTGGCATTTTCTACAAGCTATGGAATGTCCCTTCTTTACTATACTTTGCCACATGGCACATCCCATATAAAGGGGCCTCTTATATGCCCCTGGTGTTCTTCACAGGATACATTTTAAATACGTACAAAATCTCCAAACCCTCATTTTTTCTCCATGTCCCCCCTCTCACCCCTCCTCCTCAAAGCGTCCTCCCCGCTTCTTCCCCCTTCCAACTCTCACCTCCATCTCCCCCAACCTTCTGCCTCGCTCTGACCCCGCCCCCTCCTCAAATAACACCTCACTGTGCCTCACCCAATCACCATCAAACTTTTTGTCCGCCCCATCCCTCCCTTTCTCCTAGCTATTCTGAAATCTCTGACACACTGTCAACAGCTCTCCCTACCTCTTCCTCCTCTTCCACATCTAACCCTACCCCTCCCCCCACCCTGTTCTGTATCCGATGCTCCCCCTTCCTCTTCATTAACGGTATGGACCTCAAACATCCGGGGCCTTCACTCACACTTGATTGATCTCTCCATACAGGTTGCTTCTGACAAACCAGACTTGATCTGCTTAACAGAAACTTTCCTCCTTCATGATGTCTCTGATTCCTTAATAATATCTCTCCCGGGTTACTCCCTCCTCCGGTATGATAGACCTGAGCCTCGTGCTGGAGGTGGGGTGGCTATCTTTATCAAAAACTCTCTTCCTCACTCGCCCTGCACTGCCCTCGCTCCACCTCACCCCCAGAAATACCTCTGGCTACAGCTTCCCCTTCGCTCCCACCTTTTGTTCATATGTGTGTTGTACCGTCCACCAAACAGTGATGACTCCATCTACATCTCGCTGTCTGATCATATGGACCAACTTCTATCTACTCATCCCAACTCTCTCTTCCTCATATGTGGTGATTTCAATTGTCACCATGCCAGTGTTTTAAAACTGTTTAGTGTTTAGTGTTTTAGTGTTTTAAAATTAGTGTTTTAAAAGAAACCGGAAACCGGATCGGGAGGACCCGGAAGAAGAAGAAGAGCAAGAAAAAAGCGGAGCAAGTGAGGTCGGGAAGAAAAGCCGAGCTGCTTTGAGGTCTCGAGGAGACGCTGGCAAACGGGGGTCACGAGCAAACTTTGGGTTTCCTGGGAAAGGGATTCCTGCGACAGAGTTGTGATCGCTGTGACAGATAAACCTGCGTGACAGGTTTTGCGGTTGATTCCAAAGAGAATCGTTGTTGGAGTGCAGGTACGCCTCCAGTACGGGCCCGTCGGCCATTTTGCCTTGCTCCCACCATTTCGCATCGCTCCAGCCTTTTCACCTCGCTCCAGCCATTTCACTGCACCCAGCCGTTAGCCTGGTTTGCATGTGTAACGTGGATTTCGATTGGGAATTTGTGGTTCTCCGTTTGGGAGCCGTTGAACGTTCATACCCGAAGGTGTGATTTCCCAGTCGCCTTTTGAGGGCACCTTTGCGCCTTTGCACCTTTGGCAGCATGACTGTCAGCTGAACTGGATTCTGGTCTCGATACGACATTTTTCTTGCGATCACCGGAGCGTGGATCGACTTTGGCTTGGTGCCGGGACAGAGACTCTGGGAATGTTCTTTTCGCTCACTTGGAGCACAGTGAGTTATATTGTAAGAAACTGATGGTACCCTCATAGAAATGATATAATATTTGTTGTACAATTGATTAATATTGTTCTTGTGCTGTTATTCTTGTGTGACCTTAATACAATACTTGTTTGTTGGTAACAATTGGTGTGGTTTCACCATTGGTCATTGACACACAGAATAACACATCTTTCTGCCGCGACTCCTTTTGGGGCTCAGAGGTACACCGTGACCGGGGTTTGGGGAGGAGCACGTATCAGAAATTGGGGCCTCATCCAGGATAAAATTCCAGAACATTCCCAAAATTCCCAAATTTGGAATTTTCTAACATTCCCAATTTTTTCAAAAAATTGGAATTTTTTTGTGTGAAGGTTAACAGGTGCTAACTGATAGTCACCATGGTGTTTTACGCAGAAAAGTTTGCGACGTCCCCTAATGAGGCACAGTTCCAGGCGTTAAAAAGATCGGAACTCATGATATTGGCCAAATATTTTAACTTGGAGGTCAGAGTTAGTATGAAGAAAGCAGAGATGCAGACATTGGTGGTAGAATCTTTAGTGGGACAAGGAACATGGGAAGAGGTAGCCTTGGATTGTTTACTAGAGGAAAAAGGAAATATGGAGCTCCGGAAAATGGAGATGCAACTGCAGAGCCAGGAAAGGTTAAAAGAGTTGGAATGGAAAGCCGAGGAAAGAAGAGCAGAGGAAAGGAGAGCTGAAGAGGAAAGAAGAGCAGAGGAACGAGCAGAGGAAAGGAGAGCCGAAAGGGAGTTAAAGGAACGGGCATGGATTATCAGAGGGAACTTAAACTCAAGGAGCTGGAATTACTGGCAGAACGGAGAGAAGTAGTATCCATGCCGGCTAGTTCGACAGCTAGTCAGAACTCTTGGGATGTTGGTAGGCATGTGAGGCTGGTTCCACCCTTCAATGAAAAGGAGGTAGCCAAGTTTTTTTACACTTTGAGAAGGTGGCTCAAATGTTAAAATGGCCTGTGGGGTCCTGGACTATGTTAGTGCAAAGTGTTCTGGTGGGTAAAGCTCAAGATATCTATTCGGCTTTACCGATTGACCAATGTGCAGATTTTATGAGATCTTGAAGAAAACCATTCTCAAAGCCTATGCATTGGTCCCTGAAGCTTACCGACAAAAATTCAGGAATGCCAGGAAGAGGGAGAGTGAGACCCATGTGGAGTTTGCCAGAATGAAGGAAACTATGTTTGATAGGTGGTGTGACTCGAAGGAGACTGGGAAAGACTTCAACCTGTTACGACAATTGATCTTGGTGGAGGAATTCAAACAGTGTGTCCACGTGGACATTAAAGTACATCTGGATGAAAAAAAGGTACCGGAGTTGTATGAGGCAGCAACAGTGGCAGATGACTATGCCTTGACACACTGGATGGGGTTCCACAAACCTAACTTCCCGCCTAGAGTTAGCCAGGGGAGTTATGGTAAATCAGGATCGGAGAACAAATTTTCATGGAGGTGGCCTAGAGAGGACTATGGGGACAAATCTGATACCGCGACTTTTAGGGATCAGAAGACTGCAGTTCCAAGACATACCTATCTTCCCGGGGGGGGGGGGGCCGAGGCAGACCACGAGTTTTTCCTCCGGGCCGACTTGCGATTTTTGCAAGAAACCTGGGCATTTGATGTCCCAATGTTATGCCCTGAAAAGGAAAAATCAGGAGCGGAGTCAGACTAGTGCAACTCCGGATACGTTGGCCAATGCGAGAAATCGTCCTTGGAGGACAGTGCCTTGTGAAGGTCCCCGTGCCAAAGTTACGGCATCACAGAATGACCTTGTCCAAGAGGGTTACAAACCTTTTATTTCCGAGGGGTTTGTGTCACTGGATGGGGACTTAACTAACCAGAGACCTGTTAGGGTATTGAGGGACACAGGAGCACATCAATCTTTGATGCTTGAGGGCATTTTGCCATTGTCGGGGAAGACGGCAACGGGGGTTAGTGTTCTTTTACAGGGGGTTGGTGGCTATGTTAAAGCCCCTCTTCATGTCATCCATTTAAAGTTTTATTTGGTGTCAGGACCGGTCACTGTGGGGTTACAGGCCACTCTTCCTTTAGAGGGAATCTCTTTTATTATCGGGCATGATTTGGTCGGTGGTCGAGTTTCTGGTAATCCGATGTTGATTGAAAAGCCCAGTATGGAAAACAAGCATTCTGAGTATTGCGCTGCAATACATGTCCCCTACCAAAGTTCAAAGTGCCATAACTTTGTCAAAAATGATCGAATATGCAAATTTATGCACGGTTGATGCTGGTTTTCCAACTTGATCTGCGTTATGCTGAGACACGTGTGTGTGCAAAATTTTGTTGAAATCAGCCAATGTTTGGTGCAGTTATCGTCCGGAAACCAAACTGTGACAGATGAACAGACGGATCTAATTAAATATGCAAATTTATGCACGGTTGATGCTGGTTTTCAAACTTGATCTGCGTTATGCTGAGACACATGTGTGCACAAAATTTTGTTGAAATCAGCCAATGTTTGGTGCAGTTATCGTCCGGAAACCAAACTGTGACAGATGAACAGACGGATCTAATTAAATATGCAAATTTATGCACGGTTGATGCTGGTTTTCAAACTTGATCTGCGTTATGCTGAGACACATGTGTGCACAAAATTTTGTTGAAATCAGCCAATGTTTGGTGCAGTTATCGTCCGGAAACCAAACTGTGACAGATGAACAGACGGATCTAATTAAATATGCAAATTTATGCACGGTTGATGCTGGTTTTCAAACTTGATCTGCGTTATGCTGAGACACATGTGTGCACAAAATTTTGTTGAAATCAGCCAATGTTTGGTGCAGTTATCGTCCGGAAACCAAACTGTGACAGATGAACAGACGGATCTAATTAAATATGCAAATTTATACACGGTTGATGCTGGTTTTCAAACTTGATCTGCGTTATGCTGAGACACATGTGTGCACAAAATTTTGTTGAAATCAGCCAATGTTTGGTGGAGTTATCGCACGAAACCAAAGTGTGATAGACGAACCTCATTAAATATGCAAATTTATGCACGGTTGAATGTGGGCGAGGATGATGTGAGACCGGGTTATCCTGACCGGGTTATCCTGACCAGGTTATCCGCGGACCGTGGAAGCTAGGTTACTTCTGACGCGTACTGTGTATACTGCTATTAGAGGGCAGAGTATCAGATACATATTTAATGAAGTATTCACGCAGATTATACGCACAGAAGCATATGGTAAAGTGACACTCCAACCTCCCTCGATGTATTGTTGATTTATTGGTAAACTATGTGAATTCAATGTATTCTTGCCTGATATGAAGAATTGTGTCAATGGAAACAAAATTCAGTGAAAACGTTTTTGACTTGATGCTTATTCTCGGAAAGCATTTTAAAGAACAGTCCACGATTAGAGCATATTGTACACAAGGAATATTAACAGCTTTGACTTACCGCACTCCAAATTATAGTCCGGAAAACTGTTGGGGAAATTACCAAGGGTTATTTAACTACAGGTTCTGAATCGTTCCCAATCACTAATTACCTCAGGACGGGCTCACCTGTGATTCGCACTCGGGACTTCGATTTATATACCTCGCAGACAGGTCAGCAGAAGCACGAGAAAATACGTTGTTTTTCAAGATCAATGATCGATGTGTATATATATATGTTGCTCGGCTTGGCTCCGCCCCTCCTGAAAGAGCGTGCTGTGTCGCGCTTTTGACGTTCGTGAGATGAGGCTGAGGGCGCGTGTTGCGGCTTGAGGAGAACTCTAGAATAAATACAGTGCCATAACTTTGTCAAAAATGATCGAATATGCAAATTTATGCACGGTTGATGCTGGTTTTCAAACTTGATCTGAGGTATGCTGAGACACATGTGTGTCACGCCTCGCCTCGTTGGTAAGCCCGCAAGGTCGCTCCATGCAGCGGCCTGCACGTATTGCACTGTGTGAATTATATAAATTATTACCAACTCACGGTCTGAGGTACTGGCGATTCAAGAGATATCCATTTTTTTTTTAAATATTTTCGTTTAATTAACGATATCTGCCAAACCACGTGCCCTATCGCAAATTCCAAAATGTCATTTTAGTAGACTGACATGCTGAACAGATTTGTGAAGTTTCCCCTCGATTGGATCAAAAATGAGGGAGGAGCTCGGTTTTAAAGGTTCATGCTTTAAAACGTCATAACTCTGAAACCATGTGACGCATGACGTCATGCTCGTTGCCTTTTTTGTTCGTCATGGGTATGCGATTCTGCCTGCAAAGTTTGGCCTCGATCTGTTCAGCCGTTGCAGAGAAAAAGGGGTTTTCGTGTTTTCACGAAAAACAATATGGCGGCCGAACCACGTGACCTGTGACGTCATAATTACCATTAAAATATTCTACAGACCGAGTCCCTCCTACTGTGAAAGTTTGATCTCAATCGGTCCAATTATTGCAGAGAAATTGGTTTTTAAAGGAAATTAAAACTTAAAATGGCACTGAGTTAAGGATCATCAGAATATCAGAATTCCCAAAGTGCAAAGTTCAAAGATCAAAAATGATCGAAACGTCGTGAAGTTCGAACTTTATCTGTAACTTATCATGAGGAAACCATGTGCCAAGTTTGAAATCATTAGCATTAAGCGTTTAGAAAAAAAGTCCGGAAAACTGTTCTTTGCGTGACGGACTGACGGACTGACGGACGGAGGGACGGCGTGCAAACCTATAGTCCCCTCCGGTGTACACCGGTAGGGGACTAATAACACAGCACAGTTAGAGCAGGAGATTCCGGGTATCTTTCCATCCTGTGCAGTGACTCGTGCTATGGGTAGGAAGCGCTCTGAAGAGAAGGAGAAGGAAGGCGATGTGGATTTGGGTTCCTTAGAGATATTGGAGGAAAATTCTGGAAGAGGTAATAGGAAAGGGAGTGACATCAAGGAACTGTAGGCAAAGGTGGCATCTGGGCCAAAAGAGGAAAATGGAGTGTCCGTCGGAGACATCTGGGAACGAGGCTGAACAAACGGTGCTGGTCCGAAAGAGACTTGTTGAAGAACAACACAGAGATTCGGAGCTCCGGAGTTTGATTGATAAAGCCGTTACAGAGGAAGAGGCTATGAAGATACCTGTTGGTTACTTCATAAAAGGGGAAATACTCATGAGAAAATGGAGACCACCGGAGGTGCCAGTAAACGATGAGTGGAAAGTTCATTACCAAATTGTGGTGCCACCGCCGTACCGGAAGGAGATATTGAGTTTGGCACATGAGACACCTTTGGCCGGGCACCTTGGAGTGAAGACATGTGACAGAATATTGGTACATTTTTTCTGGCCAGGATTGCGACGTGATGTGGCAGAGTTCTGTATATCTTGCCATTCTTGCCAGCTGGTGGGAAAACCTAATCAGAAAGTCCCATCCGCACCTTTAAAATATTAAAGTCCCATCCGCACCTTCAAGCAGCCATCAATCATCTGGACTGGTCTCCCATCTCTACCACCTCTGACATCAACTCATCCTGGGAATTCTTCCAAAGTAAATTGCTCTCTCTCATGCACAGATTTATCCCATCTCGTCTTCAGTTGTCATACCCTTCCTCCCGTCCATGGTACACGGAATCTTGTGGTGAGGCTGTTGCCCAGAAACAACTTGCCTTCGTCTCCTGGAAAGCAAATCCAACGGAAGGAAATCTCATTTCCTTTCACAAAGCCCGAAACAAGTGTGTGTCCACCCTCAGGAGAGCCAGGAAACAATATCTCTCCGTTCTCAAGACCGAACTCTCTTATCTGTCTCCCTCTTCCAAATCCTGGTGGCGTCTGGTCAAATCCGTTTCTGGTGTTTGTTCCCCCTCCATCCCCTCCCTTACCTCAAACGGCTACACAGCTGACTCCGCACTTGAAAAAGCTGAATGCCTCAACTCTGTGTTTGCCTCTAAATCTTGTGTCCCAAACCCATCCCTCTCTGTACCCACCATACCCAGTCGTACCCTGCTGCTCCTGGACTCCGTGTCCTTTCCTCCTGACAAGGTGGAAAAGTTTCTGTCAACCCTCGACTCTGATTCTGCAACTGGACCCGACGGCATCAGCCCACGGGTCCTAAAATCCTGCTCTGCTGCTCTATCTCACCCTCTCTCTGTTCTCTTCACCCTCTCTTTTGCTCAAGGTCAACTGCCATCTGCTTGGAAATCAGCCAACATCACCGCTTTGCACAAAAAAGGTGCACAAACAGATCCTAGCAACTACAGACCAATCAGCCTTCTCCCAATTATCAGCAAAGTCATGGAATCCATCATTGCTTCTGATATGAAATCTTTCCTCTTCTCCAATGGCTTGATCTCTGATCATCAATTTGGTTTCAGACCAGGTCACTCTACTCTGGACATGCTGCTTCTGCTGTCTCAACAATGGATGGAGGTCCTCAATGCCAAACAGGAAATTAGAGCTGTCTCCCTCGACATATCACGTGCCTTCGACACGGTCTGGCACCCCGCTCTGCTCACCAAACTCTCCTCCTTTGGTATCCATGGAAATCTCCACACATGGCTGGCGGACTTCCTCTCTAGTCGTCGTCAACGTGTGGCCCTGAATGGGTTTCTCTCATCTCCTCTTCCTGTTCAGGCTGGAGTTCCCCAAGGCAGTGTTCTGGGCCCCGTGCTTTTTCTGGTCTTCATCAATGATCTCTCTGACTCTCTCGAAAATCCTCTCTATCTCTTTGCTGATGACTCCACTCTCTGCCGCTCCATTCCTCTTCCCTCAGATCGGCAGTCTGCTGCCTCCTCACTCTCTGAAGACCTGGACAAAATCACAGACTGGTCAAACAAGTGGAACATGTCTTTCAATCCTGACAAATCTCACACTCTTACTATGTCTCTCCGAAAAGATCGACTGGACAACCCTCCCATCTACTTTCTCAACAATCCTCTCCAAGAAGTTCTGTCGCTCAAGATTTTGGGTCTCACTATCTGCCATGATCTTTCTTGGGAAAACCACATTTCCAAGCTGGCCTCCAAAGCCAGTCGCCGACTGGGCATCCTCCGTCGTGCGAAGTCCTTCCTCGGCACACCTGAGCTCCTCACCACATACAAGGCTTTCATCCGCAGCTCAATGGAATACTGTTCTCCCCTATGGGCCGGTGCTCCTGCCTCACACCTAGCTCGGCTTCACGCTGTTGAAACCAAAGCTTTCAGAATTATTGGAATCTCCCGCGATGAAGCTATCTCTGAGGGCCTTTCACTCACTCACCGCAGGCAGGTAGGTGGTCTTTCTGTCTTCTACCGACTCCTCTCCGGCCTTGCACCCCCAGCTCTCTCTGTGCTCTGTCCCCCAAATATTCCTACAGGTCGCACAAGATCTGCCAGCAACCCTCTGATGGTTAAACTGCCGAAATCTCGGCTCTCCGCTCACCTTCACTCTTTCATTCCTCTTTTCTCCCGCCTCTGGAACAAACTCCCTCACTCCCTTCAATCCCACTCCTCCCTCCAGGTCTTTAAAACAGCTGTTCACCACCATCTCTTATCTTCCCCCATCCAAAACCTTGATCTTTTCTACCCCCGCTAATTCACCCCAGATCCACCTTGTTTGAAATTCCAACTTCTTTCCTGGAAGTCCTGGCAGTGTCCATATGTTTTATACCTCTCCCACTGCCCCCTTCCCACGCCCCCCCCCCCCCCCCCCAAAGCCCTCGCCCTCTCTCAGATCTCTCGATGTCTCCATGTCTCTCGGTCCCTGCTCTCAAATGTTGTGTTTGTGTCCTTCCCCCTCTCTCCCCATCTTGTCTACCGCTCCCTGTTATATGTTTTATGTGTCGGTTTGTCTTTCTGTGTGATTAATGTTCGCTCTTTCACGAGCCTCGATATTGTATACAAAAAAAAAAAAAAAAAAAAAAAAAAAAAACCAATTCCAGCTTTTGAAGAGCCATTCGGCCGAGTCATTATTGACTGTGTAGGCCCTTTACCTAAAGGCTGGACATCAGTATTTGCTGACCATCATGTGCACTTCCACAAGGTTCCCAGAAGCAGTGCCTCTTAGGAAAATTACTGCGGCAGTTATTGCAAAGGCCTTGATTAAATTTTTCACTTTGGTTGGCCTACCTAAGGTCATCCAGTCTGATCAGGGTTCCAATTTCATGTCAACGCTTTTTCAGCAAGTGGTACACCTGTTGGGAGTGGAGCAAGTAAGATCAAGTACTTACCATCCCGAGAACCAAGGGGCCTTGGAAAGGTTTCACCAGACATTGAAGAATATGATCAGAACGTATTGTTTTGAATGTGACAAGGATTGGGATGAAGGAATACCCTTATTGTTGTTTGCTACGAGGGAATCTGTTCAGGAGTCATTGGGATTCCGTCCTTTTGAACTTGTGTTTGGACACGCAGTTCGAGGGCCATTGAAATTGGTGAAAGAACAGTGGCTGCAGGAGGAGTCGCAGTCAACAGTGGTAGAGTATGTGTCAACGGTTAGGCACAGATTGGCAAAGGCTTGTGAAGTTGTGAGAAGAAACTTGAAAGTGACACAGGATAAAATGAAAGTGAGACATGACAAGAAATCGCAGATAAGAAATTTCAGTCCTGAGGACCGAGTGTTAGTATTGCTTCCTGTTCCAGGTCAGCCACTACAGGCTAGGTATTTTGGTCCCTATGCAATCAAAAGGAGGGTTAATGAAACAGATTACGTGGTGACAACTCCCGACCGACGGAAAAAGCGGCAGCTGTGTCATGTCAACCGACTGAAGAAATATTATGAGAGGAAGCCTGTGAAAAAAATGGTTCCTGTCTCACCTGTCGTGCCTGTAGTCGGGGTGCAAGAGAATCCAGAGTTAAAACTCTTCACTGATCACAACCCCTTAACCTTCATTCAAAAAATGAAAAATAAAAATTAGAGGTTGATGAGATGGAGTTTGGCTTTGCAGGAGTTCAACTTGGAAATTGAGCATGTAAAGGGCAGGGACAATGTCGTTGCTGATGCTTTATCCAGAGTGAAATAACTTTGAAAATTCCTGTAGGTTGTTTGGAAGTTTTGTTGCTTTATTCTGGGGAATATTAATTATTGTTGCTCACGTGAATTGAACATTTGGGTGTGAGTTTTACTTTTGTTTGTTAAAAAGGGTTTTTGCATGAAAAGAAAATTTTCACTATGTTCAAACTTTCTTTCTTGAGGGGGGGAAGTGTTATGGTTTTGTCACTTCCGTCGTTGTGGTTTTCATCCACTGTAAGCATTTTTGGTTCCATGTACTATTATTGTTATCGTTTAAGTGAAATGGAGATAACTGTTTTCAAAAGGTAAAAAACTAGTGTTTTAAAAGAAACAGGAAACCGGATCGGGGGGCCCCGGAAGAAGAAGAAGAGCAAGAAAAAAGCGGAGCAAGTGAGGTCGGGAAGAAAAGCCGAGCTGCTTTGAGGTCTCAAGGAGACGCTGGCGAACGGGGGTCACGAGCGAACTTTGGGTTTCCTGGGAAAGGGGTTCCTGCGACAGAGTTGTGATCGCTGTGACAGATAAACCTGCGTGACAGGTTTTGCGGTTGATTCCGAAGAGAATCGTTGTTGGAGTGCAGGTACGCCTCCAGTACGGGCCCATCGGCCATTTTGCCTTGCTCCCACCATTTCGCATTGCTCCAGCCTTTTCACCTCGCTCCAGCCATTTCACTGCACCCAGCCGTTAGCCTGGTTTGCGTGTGTAACGTGGATTTCGATTTGGAATTTGTGGTTCTCCATTTGGGAGCCGTTGAACGTTCATACCCGAAGGTGTGATTTCCCAGTCGCCTTTTGAGGGCACCTTTGCGCCTCTTTGGCAGTGTGACTGTCAGCCGAACTGGATTCTGGTCTCGATACGACATTTTTCTTGCGATCACCGGAGCGTGGATCGACTTTGGCTTGGTGCTGGGACAGAGACTTTGGGAATGTTCTTTTCGCTCACTTGGAGCACTGTGAGTTATATTGTAAGAAACTGATGGTACCATCATAGGAATGACATAATATTTGTTGTACAATTGATTAATATTGTTCTTGTGCTGTTATTCTTGTGCGACCTTAATACAATACTTGTTTTTGGTAACAATTGGTGTGGTTTCACCATTGGTCATTGACACACAGAATAACACATCTTTCTGCAATGACTCCTTTCGGGGCTCGGAGGTACACCGTGACCGGGGTTTGGGGAGGAGCACGTAACACTATGCAGCTGACTCCACACGTGAAAAAGCTGATGCCTCAACTATGTGTTTGCCTCTAAATCTTGTGTCCAAAACCCATCCCACTCTGTACCCACCATACCCAGTCATACCCAGCTGCTCCTGGACTCTGTGTCCTTTCCTCCTGACAAGGTGGAAAAGTTTCTGTCAACCGTCGACTCTGATTCTGCAACTGGACCTGACGGCATCAGCCCACGGGTCATAAAAGCCTGTTCTGCCGCTCTTTCACTCACTCTCTCTGTTCTCTTCACCCTCTATTTTGCTCAAGGTCATCTGCCATCAGCTTGGAAATCAGCCAACATCACCGCATTACACAAATGGTGCAAAAACAGACCCTTGCAACTACAGACCATTCAGCCTTCTCCCAATTATCAGCAAAGTCATGGAATCCATCATTGCTTTGGATATGAAATCTTTCCTCTTCTCCAATGGCTTGATCTCTGATCATCAATTTCGTTTCAGACCAGGTCACTCTACTCTGCACATGCTGCTTCTGCTGTCTCAACAATGGATGGAGGTCCTCAATGCCAAACAGGAAATTAGAGCTGTCTCCCTTTACATATCACATGCCTTCGATACGGTCTGGGCACCCCACTCTGCTCACCAAACTCTCCTACTATGGTATCCATGGAAATCTCCACGCATGGCTGGCGGACTTCCTCTCTAGTCATAGTCAACGTGTGGCCCTGAATGGGATTCTCTCATGTCCCCTTCCTGCTCAGGCTGGAGTTCCCCAAGGCAGTGTTCTGGGCCCTGTGCTTTTTCTGGTCTTCATCAATGATCTCGCTGACTCTCTTGAAAATCCTCTCTATCTCTTTGCTGATGACTCCACTCTCTGCCACTCCATTCCTCATCCCTCAGATCGGCAGTCTGCAGCCTCCTCACTCTCTGCAGACCCGGACAAAATCACAGACTGGTCAAACAGGTGGAACATGTCTTTCAATACTGACAAATCTCACACTCTTACGATGTCTCTCCGAAAAGACCGACTGGACAACCCTCCCATCCACTTTCTGAATAATCCTCTCCAATAAGTTCTGTCACTCAAGCTTTTGGGTCTCACTATCTGCCATGATATTTCCTGGGAAAGCCACATTTCAAATCTGGCCTCAAAAGCCAGTCGCCGACTGGGCATCCTCCGTCGTGCGAAGTTCTTCCTTGGCACACCTGAGCTCCTCACCACATACAAGGCTTTCATCCGCAGCTCAATGGAATACTGTTCTCCCCTCTGTGCCGGTGCTCCTGCCACTCACCTAGCTCGGCTTCACGTTGTTGAAACCAAAGTTTTCAGAATCATTGGAATCTCCCGCGATGAAGCTAACGCTGAGGGCCTTTCACTTACTCACCGCAGGCAGGTTGGTGGTCTTTCTGTCTTCTACCGACTCCTCTCCGGCCTTGCTCCCTCAGCTCTCTCTGGGCTTTGTCCCTCAAATATTCCTACAGGTCGCACAAGATCTGCCTGCAACCCTCTCATGGTTAAACTGCCAAAATCAAGACTCTCTGCTCACCTTCACTCCTTCATTCCTCTTTTCTCCCACCTCTGGAACAAACTCCCTCACTCTCTTCAATCCCACTCCTACCTCCAGGCCTTTAAAACAGCTGTTCACCACCATCTCTTATCTTCCCCAATCCACAACCTTGATCTTTTCTACCCCCGCTAATTTCACCACAGATCCACTTTTCTGAAATACCAACTTCTTTCCTGGAAGTACTTGCAGTGTCCTTGTGTTTTATACTTCTCCCACCCCCCCCCCCCCCCTTCACACGCCTCCTCCCCCCAAGCCCTCTCCCTCCCACAGATCTCCCGATGTCCCTGCTCTCAAATGTTGTGTTTGTGTGCTTCCCCTTCTCTCCCCATCTTGTCTACCACTCCCCTTCTTATATACTTTGTGTGTCTGTTTGATTTTTTTTGTGTGATAAATGTTTGCTCTTTCACGATCCTCGATTCTGTATACAAAAAAAATAAAAAATAAAAAAAATAATAATAATAATAAATGCATTTGTTCATTGTACAAGACTCTATTCAAGACGATATAAAAGACTTGAAAAAGTAAGGGGAAATAATATTCAACGCAGATGGGATTTGAACCCACAAGCTTTGGATTGCTGATGCTTTATCCATTAGGCCAGCATGTTCAATTGGTGTAACAATATTTTGAAGAGTTAAAAGTGTGTATTTATTTTTATGTATGTATGTATGTATGTATGTATGTATGTATGTATATATATATATATATATATATATATATATATATATATATATATATATATATATATATATACATATATATATATATACAGTATATATATTTGTGCAGCGTCTGTCCTGTCCTGTGTTGTCTTGTGTTGTCTTGTCACTGAACTAGTTTCTCAAACTTTTGTGAAATCGTACCAAACTTCTGGTATGCACATATCTCTCCCGTCGGTATGTCCTAAGGGTATTTGTTTTGAAAAAATTTCCAAATTTTTTTTTTGGGGGGGGAATTTTTTGGGGAATTTTTTTTTTTTCAACTTCAATTGTTTATAAAATGTGACATCACGTATATTTGTGCAAAATAATTGTTTGAATTATGATTGGTTTAAACCATGACAAAACGGCAACTCGGGTACAGTCATTTATCTATATATCTACACATCTGGGCAGTGTCTGTGTTGTCACTTAACGACTCCCTCAAACTTTTGTTTCTGTGGTTGTGAAGTGTTTTTAATAACGTTGTGGTGGTTTTGAATCACGTGGTGGTGAGGTATTTTGAATTATGTGGTGGTGAGGTGTTTTTAAATGACGTGGTGGTGAGGTGTTTTCATATCACATGGTGGTGAGGTGTTTTTAAATCACATGGTGGTGAGGTGTTTTGAATCACGTGGTGGTGAGGTATTTTGAATTATGTGGTGGTGAGGTGTTTTTAAATGACGTGGTGGTGAGGTGTTTTTAAATCACATGGTGGTGAGGTATTTTTATATCACATGGTGGTGAGGTGTTTTTAAATCACATGGTGGTGAGGTATTTTTATATCACATGGTGGTGAGGTGTTTTGAATTACGTTGTGGTGAGGTGTTTTTAATTATGTGGTGGTGAGGTGTTTTGAATTACTTGGTGGTGAGGTGTTTTTAATTTTGTGGTGGTGAGGTGTTTTTATTACGTGTTTTATGGCTGTGAGGTGTTTTTAATTTCGTGGTGGTGAGGTGTTTTTATAATGTGTATTATGGCTGTGAGGTGTTTTTATTACATGTTTTATGGCTGTGAGGTGTTTTTAATTTCGTGGTGGTGAGGTGTTTTTATTACGTGTTTTATGGCTGTGAGGTGTTTTTATTATGTGTTTTATGGCTGTGAGGTGTTTTTAATTTTGTGGTGGTGTGTTTTTATTACGTGTTTTATGGCTGTGAGGTGTTTTTATTTCGTGTTGGATGGCTGTGAGGTGTTTTTAATTTTGTGGTGGTGAGGTGTTTTTATTACGTGTTTTATGGCTGTGAGGTGTTTTTAATTTTGTTGTGGTGAGGTGTTTTGAATTACTTGGTGGTGAGGTGTTTTGAATTACGTGGTGGTGAGGTGTTTTTAATTTCGTGGTGGTGAGGTGTTTTCATTACGTGTTTTATGGCTGTGAGGTGTTTTTAATTTTGTTGTGGTGAGGTGTTTTGAATTAATTGGTGGTGAGGTGTTTTGAATTACGTGGTGGTGAGGTGTTTTGAATTACGTGGTGGTGAGGTGTTTTTAATTTCGTGGTGGTGACATGTTTTCATTACGTGTTTTATGGCTGTGAGGTGTTTTTAATTTTGTGGTGGTGAGGTGTTTTGAATTACTTGGTGGTGAGGTGTTTTGAATTATGTGGTGGTGAGGTGTAATCGTCCCAAACTTCCAGTCTGCACCTACCCCTCCCCTATGTGTGTGCAGAGGGGTTCTTTCTTGAAAAAAAAACATTCAACCTAAATCTTCAACCTAAATTGCCTATACAAATGTAATATCACAAACACAACAAACACATTTGTGCAAAATAATTGTTTGTATTATGATTGGTGTAAATCATGACAACACAGCAACTCAGGTACAGTCATTAGCCTCAGCTAAAATCAGCCCGTTCCTCAGTAACGACAAGCTAGTATATATATATATATATATATATATATATATATATATATATATATATATATATATATATATATATATATATATATATATATATATATATATATATATATATATGTAGGGCATGAGCCCCTCCCCCTTGATCTTGTCTTACCATTTGACCAAGTATAACCAATTATATGTTGGGTTTGATTGTTTACTGTATCCTTTTAATACTTATATTCTTTCCATGTTCTCTGAAAGCTGGCTGTACTCTTAAAGCAAGTTAAATGCTTTACAAACCTTTGCCCCGTGTTGGCACACTCCCCTGCTCCCCATACTTCGGCCTTGGTTGCACTTTGCTCTCTGTCTGGCCTCTGCCAATTTCCTGTATGTTAGTTCATGTATGACTGTTCACTCCCTACATACTTCCCCACCAAAGGACTTTTTGGTACAATACTTTGTTGTTTGAAATGCCTTTGAAGCATTATATACTTTATGTGATTTCATGCCTTGTAATGGCTTGATTTCTTTACCTGTTACAATCCAGAGTTTGTTCCCATTCTGTGGCCATGGTTCAACTGCATTGTTGCTATACTCCTCCATATCTGAACATCCGTCTTGATGACAGCTTCACTCCTTATCTCCTTCTTTCCCTTCAAACCTCAATGATTTCCCTTCAAGCTTCAATGATTACGATATTGGCCCTTGTCTGGCCTCGGACTGCCTTAAAAACTAATTGAACAACAGGGACTTAGGTAGGGGCCATGTGAGTCCACCCTTTGTCTCCTGTCCTGATGTTAAACCACACCCCTATCTTTCCTATATATATTGAAGCCCTGATCAATGTCTTTCAGAGCATCTTGTTGTCGTGTTGGTCATTTTTGTGAGCTTCATGCGACATTCTGTTTTCCGCAAGCTTGTGTAAACGAGTTCTAATAAATATATCCGTTGCTCCTTCTCTGAGTCCTCTGAGTCCCAAGTTCTAAGTCCCTTTCCCGGCATATGGTGGCAGCGGTGGGATCAGTCTGTGCAGTCCGGGATGCGGTCCCAGGCAAGTGAGTGGTGAGACCAGCTGGCAATTGATCCGGGTCAGGTGAGCTGTGGTTTTCTTTTGTTTTTTCCTTTATAGCCTGGGGGTCAGTCCAAATTGTAACCCACTCTCTTGCTCGGATGCCGTTTGTTCCGTTCCCTGCTTGAACCTGATCCACGAACCTAAATTTAAATACGGACCGCTTGGGTCCCGGAGCAACTGACTGTTTATGGACTCGTCAGGGTAACGTTACGTAAGGGGAAGTGCCCCACGTTGAGCGCCCGAGGGTAAGGGGTAATAGATCTCTGGGTTGTGAGGGTAAGGATAAGGGCGGCGTCCCAATCCGAGGCCTACCCGGGAGACATTGGAATCATAAGTAAGGTTAGAACTATGATAAGGGCGTAGGACGCCAGGAAAGTAAGGTAAGGTTAGGTTAGACAGCTGTGAAGGCGGGCGAGCCTCTCAGGAGTTAGGTTAGACAGCTGTGTAGGCGGGCGAGCCTCTCAGGAGTTAGGTAGACAGCCGTACCTCGCGAGGCGGGCGAACCTCACGGGTACACGGCTACGTCGGTAAACTAAATTTTCCTCGGATGGGTAATAAGACTGTAAAGGCAGGTGAACCTCTCAGAAATACCCCAGCATTTTTCATGTTTAGGAGGCATGGCTATGACGCTGCGAGACCAGGGAAGTCATGGTTTGCGCTGACTAAGGATCTAGGTGAACCGTGGCCTGAAGGAGGGTCTTTTGCGCTGGAAAAATTGGACGCGTTGTATGGGGCATTAGAAAAGTTAGAACAGGACACGAAACACTTCCCGCCTGACTATTGGAAAGTCTTTGGTTGGTGGAAGGAAGAAGCGATGAAGCGACAGGCAAGGTCGAAACAGGCCAGCCTGGCCGGTGAGGTATTAAAACTCAAGGGCCTGAGGAAACAGGCGAATAAAATGCAGGATGAAGCGGTTAAGGAAATAGAGAGGCAGGCTAACGCGCGACTGATGCCGCTCGTTGAAAACCCAGACCCCGCGGTAGGGGAGGTAGTAACCAATCTACCCTCCCCAGCCCCAGACCTAAGCCCTGTCCCGGGGCTTCAGGCGCCACCTATCCTTTCTGCGCCCCCGCCACCACCTCCCTGCAACCCCGCTACCATCGCGCCCCAGTTACCCCAGGGGCCGACACCCCACGGCACGAAGGTCGTTACCCCCCAGAACCATCCGAGCCAGGGAAATCCGTTTGTACACCTCGGGGCTAACGGGATAGATAACGGGACCGACATCGCAGGGTTCCCGCCACCAATGGGACAGGACGGGTTATACCCCTCGCTGGTAGGCTATGATGGGAACGAGACCCCCCGAACCACCGGAATGTCTAGTCTATACCCCCCCCCCATTGAAGGAATGCCCGGAATTAACAGAGGGGGAAAAACTGTGCCCCCTACAAGTTATCGGAGTTGATGCAGCAGGTCATGGGGTTCGAGAAAGGGTACCATGGAAGGAATCCGCCTTAACGGTGATGCGGGAAAGGATTCAACATTTGCTCATCGAGGACCCACGACAGATAGCACCGACCATAGCGAATTGGATCACATGCCAGCATGGCGATTGTGACTTTCGAGATATAACTCATATGGGAACTTCTGTGCTCCCACCCAAGGTATGGGATAAGGCTAAGCAAAGAGCACAGTGGCTGATGGCAGACCCAAGGGCGGTGGGTGCAAACACCCAGATAACACAAGGGCAATGGGGTGATCTAAAGGTCCGGCTGCTAGAGTCTATTGAGCAGGCGCTGTTGCCAGCAGGAGGTCCGGATTGGGGAAAGATCGAGGCCATAAAACAAAAGGCAGGAGAATCAATTGGAGATTACCGGGAAAGGTTGGAAAGGGCCATCGCGCGCTGGGGAGGACTGGGCCCGATGCTGCTGACAGAACTACCCAACCCATTGGTAAACCAATATTTAATAGAGGGGCTCCGGCCAACATTAAAGAAACAGGTACAGTCCGTCCTTTTCGGCTGGAAGGGAATGACAACCAACGATTTATGCGACAAGCTGGAACAATGCCCGGGCTCCTCCTTGGAGGAGAAGAAGGATATTAAGGAGGAAATATTGCAAATGTATGTCCAGGAGAAACGGGCTCAACTTAATCAAAATAAAAGGGGAGATCGGAGTCAGAGCCACATACGCGATCAGTGCCAAAAGTGGGGGCCGGTCCGGGATAACCCCCACGTCTATAACCCCCGCGCACGACAGACCCCCGGAGAATGGCCCACCTATAGAGGCGATTATCCCAATGGAGACTGGATTTGTGATGGGGAAGACTGGTGTGATGGTTACGTCGATGATAATGGACAACTCGACATGGACAAGGCTAGACAGCAAATCCCTACACAATGGACGCAACCCCCACCTCATCCCCTTCCTACTTCTCCTCAAACCCCTCAAATTTGGACCGTACCAGGACCCCCTCCCCAAATTTGGCACCCACCAAGACCCCTTCTCCAAAACCCTGGACCACCCCCCAATAGTGGGACGCAGGATGGAACGAAGGGGACCTGGGCCCCGCCTCGAGGTCCGCCACAATGGCAACAAGTAAACCAGTCACAGTGGGGGCCGCCAGACCGACGGCTGGGGGGAAGGGGTGCCGTAGAGGGACGACCTGTGCCCTCCGCACCGCCGGTTCCGCAGGAACCGTGCTTCTATTGCAAGCAAATGGGACACTGGAGACGCGATTGCCCAAGTGCTCGTAGGGGGTTTCCGTACCAGGGCCATCGCGGGGCCTATTGACGGGACGCTAGCAGGTCGCCTAAGGAGTGTCCTCTTTTGACCATGATGCCGGCAGAGGAGCCGATCTTGACGCTGGACGTGGACGGACGACAATTAGAGTTTCTTGTCGATATGGGCGCGACCCGCAGTACAATTAACGAGGGGCAACTACCATCTTTGCGCCCCACGGCGAGGAACGTTCAAATAATGGGCGTTTCGGGCTTACCCCAAGCGCTTCCTATTTCGGAGGAAGTGCGAGTAACATGCGGCCCGCTAGAGGCTAAACATGCTTTCTTGATGACCACTACCGCCCCAACAAATTTGCTGGGACGGGACTTACTGTGCCGATTGGGCTGTCAAATTTCATGTACAGAGCAGGGAGTTTTCGTAGAGGTCGCGGAATCTAAACACGACTCGTTGATGATGGCATTGTCTCGTCCCGGCCCCACCGCATATTGGTGGCGCTTGGATAAAGGGGCTCTGGCTACTTGGACACATATCATAGATAATGTGTATTTGGACAGCTCAGTTGTGCGAGATTGGCTACAACTGCACCAAATTTCGATAAAACACTTAAAGGATAATCCACCCCACTGCACGGCTTATTACGATGCAAAGGGCGAGGACGAGAATTACCGAAAGAAGGTTAAGGACAAGCTGGGCAAGCGCACGCCTCTACATTTATCACGAATATGGATCGGCCGCGAGGGGATAGGTATCGAGGTAATCCTATCCGCGGGTCAGCGTGCGTTGACCCAATACCCCACAGGAGCGGCCGCCCATGTTACCCTCACTACTGCCAAGGGGTGGCCGCCGGAAAGTGTAGGTTGGATGGTGGGGCGATTACAGGAAGTTCCCTTTCAAGGTTATTGGTTTAAGAGGGGCCACTGGACTGTAAGGGAGCTCAATAACGGTGAAGGGTACTCGATTGACATTAAGACACAACTGAGGGATGGAGTGTTCGAAGAGGCAGAGTTGCCCCCTAAGGGCAACTATGCCATGCGAGCAGTTCTAACGGACCCGGGTGAGTCAGACTACCTCCTGGCGGAGGTGCCGGACGACTTATGGCCTCGGTGGGACGACGAGGTTGGACGGCTGCGAGACGCCGAACCTTTAGTGATATCAGTGCAGCCGGGGATGCGCTTGCCAAACGTGAAACAGTATAAGTTACGACCCGAGGCCGACGTAGGCATAGCACCAGTAATTAAATCCCTGGTGGAGCAGAAAATTATCGTGGAAACTAACAGCCCATGTAATACACCAATTCTGCCAGTAAAAAAGCCGACAAAAGATAAATGGAGGTTTGTACAGGATTTAAGGGAGGTGAACAAGGTGATACAAGGCATACACCCACTAGTGCCGAATGGAGAGACCCTTATGATGTCAATTCCGTCAGACGCAACATATTTCACAGTTATTGACCTTTGTTCTGCGTTTTTCTCTGTGCCTATCGCGGCTGAGTCACAATACTTGTTCGCTTTCACCCATAGGGGGCGACAGTATACTTGGACAGTACTACCTCAGGGGTTTTCAGATAGCCCCACTCTGTTTTCCCGGGCGCTGCACCGCGACCTGGCGGATGTGGAATTGAAGGGAGGGTCAGTGTTGTTGCAGTACATTGACGACTTGTTGATTTGCTCCCCTTCTAAGGAGGCGTGCGAAAAGGATTCTATGGCCCTATTAAAGGCCTTGGCGGCCAAAGGCCACAAAGTAGGCAGACCAAAACTTCAATTTGTGCGGAAGGTTGTAACTTACTTGGGACACGCCATTTCGCATGGGAAACGGGAATTGGATGCTGGACGGGTGACCGCTATCATGGAGATGCCTCGCCCACGCACGCAACGGCAAATGCTGCGCTTCCTAGGTATGATGGGATACTGCCGCACTTGGATACTTGATTTTGCACTGCTGGCTAAGCCACTGTACGAGGCGACCAAATCAAACGCCCCGGAAGAATTGGAATGGACGGATAAATTGAAGCGATGTTTCGTAGGGCTGAAAAAGGCGTTGGTCACGGCACCATCATTAGGACTCCCGGATTACGCGAAACCATTTACCCTTTACACTCACGCCGTGGGAGGTTTCGCCCAGTCAGTCTTGACACAGACCCATGGGGATAAGGAGCGGCCGGTGGCCTACTTTAGTAAAAAGTTAGACCCGGTCGAACAAGGGTTTCCAGTGTGCCTGCAAGCCGTGGCAGCGGCCAGGTACGCAGTAGAAAGAACAGCGGACATTGTTATGGGACACCCAGTAACGCTACGGGTGCCGCATTGCGTCACTTTGCTGTTGTTACAGCGAAGCACACAGCATTTGTCTAACACTAGATTAATGCAATACGAATCCGCACTGATCACTGCAGCCAACATCACGATCGAACGTTGCGCGACACTCAACCCAGCCTCACTGATGCCCACCCCTGAGGAGGGCGAACCCCATGTGTGCGCCGACGTTGTGCAGCTAGTCTCCACGGTGCGATCAGATTTAAAGGACAATCCCCTAGACTACCCCGATTGTACATATTATGTCGATGGATCAGCTAGGCGCGCATGGGACGGGTTCCTGTTGTCCGGGTACGCTGTGTGCTCAGATAGCGAGACGGTAGAAAGCGGGCGTCTTCCACCTCCATTTTCCGCACAGCAGGCGGAGCTGTGCGCCTTGACCAGAGCGTGCAGATTGGCGGAAGGCCTTGCCGTCAACATTTACACAGATTCGGCCTACGCTCACGGAGTAGTCCACGATAAAGGGGCCATCTGGAAGATGAGAGGTTTCCTCACATCTGCCGGTTCAGTGATAAAGAATGGCGCGTTGGTAGAAGGGCTCCACCAAAGCATTTTACTTCCCCGCGCTATCGCAGTAATTAAATGTCGTGGCCACCAAAGGGCGGACACAGACGTTGCCCGGGGCAATGCAAGGGCGGACGAGGCGGCAGGAAAGGCCGCCAACCAACAGATAGAATGCAACATGCCGATGGTGACACGAGCAAAGGCGACATCCGCACAGATTGCTGACATACCGACTGAAGGACCACCCGCCACACCAACTAAGGATGATATCATAAATTTACAAAACGCTGCGCCAACGGCCGAACACGAGGACTGGCTCAAACATGGGGCGATACGCCCCGGGCCAGGGGAAATGTGGACCCTTGACGAGAAACCTATAGCACCCCAGGCCTTACTGCCTTGGCTGGCACGCATGGCACATCAAAATGGTCATGTGTGCCAGAGGGGGGTGATGGGACAGATAAACTACACTTGGGCGGCACCAGGACTGTCACGAATTGTATCTGAAGTGTGCCGATCATGTGTGGTTTGCCAGCAACACAATAGAGGGGCGCCGCCGAGACATGCACATGACGGGGGTCGCCCCCCGCCAAGTGGGCCGTTCGCAAATATCGAGTTCGATTTCACGAAATTGGAACCAAGCATGTCATTTCGCTACGTGTTGGTAATCGTAGATACGTTCACCAAATGGGTCGAAGCCTACCCATGTGTCAAGTCCGATGCCCCGACAGTAGTGAAGCGCCTCGTGCGGGATTTTATGTGCAGATTTGGCATCCCCCAGATAATTTCGTCAGATCAAGGGGGCCATTTCACGGCGCAGGTGGTCACGGGCATCCTGAAGGCGTTGGGCGTGAAACAGTCCTTCCATTGCGTTTACCACCCACAGTCATCGGGACTTGTGGAACGAACGAATAAGACTTTAAAAAATAAACTAGCGAAACTTTGAGCAGACACAGGTTTGAAGTGGCCGGAGGCTCTCCCGCTTGCATTGATGAGCATCCGTTCCACCCCGGGTCGCACGACAGGCCTTTCCCCCCACGAAATATTAATGGGACGACCTATGAGCTTGCCCGTCTCAGTTCCGACGGACATGTCCACCCTTACTTTGCTGGTGATGGATGACATGCTTTTGAGATTTTGCATAGGCTTGTCCAATGTGGCGCGCAGCATCCATGCTCGAGTACGAGAGGCGCTGCCTGAACCAATAGGCCACGCCATCCACGACTTCCACGCCGGCGACTGGGTGCTCGTAAAGCACTTCACCCGCAAATCAGCTTTGGAGCCACGATGGAAGGGACCATTTCAGGTGCTACTGGTCACACCGACGTCAGTCTTCTGCGAGGGTAAACCTTCGTGGATTCACGCCACCCATTGTAAGTTGTCCATTCCCGCACCACAGGCCACACAAGACACCGCACCCCACACTGCTGAAGACAATGCACCTTTTAGGACACTACAGTCTCCTAAGGGCGGCAATGATGGTCATGATGATGGGAATTCTGGGTAGCTGCCTAACAAACCCTGCCAAAGATAGGCTTCTGAACTTTAACCCACTGAGAGAGGATCTCCCCAAATACCCAGGACCCGACAACTACACGTTATTTAAACTTTACCCCGTCAAATACATAACGGCTCCCCGGGGACAGGGGATAGTAGTACAATGCTGTGAGTTGGAGACAAATTTCAAGTGGTTATCTGTAAGATGGATGGAAGCCATGGCGGTACACAATGGGACACCACAGGCATGCATGACAACCCCACGCATAGTCCTAACTAAAATTAGAAAAGTGGAAAATGGAAAGTTTACTGGGACCGTGAATAGTCACGCCGCCGCAGGATATCAATGGGGCACGGGCATCGACAATACTACTCTCCTACTAACACATGCTCTCGTCGGCCCACACACCACGATAATACTTGAATGTGGAATATGGCCCCCGCGCACGCTGATTAAAAGGAACAAAAAGAAGGGAGATAACCAACACCAATTCCGGCCTAGTTGCGCCGCCTACGCCATTAAACCCCCTCCTGCCCAGGAAGTAAGAAGGGAGCCAGAGGAGAACACATACTGGAAGGTCGCACGGCATATGGCCACAGTACAGAATAGGACATGGTGTTGGATGTGTATGCACCTTCCCCGCACCAGCACAGCTGGAATACCAATGGTAGTGTTACCTCTATCACTCAATGATTTGTGCTCGAAGCCACTAGACACCAAATGCATTAGTACAACCCTGACAAGCCAAGGTTCTGACGGAACCGCGTGTAAACGAGTTTTTCAGTACTCCCCCCCCCCCCCCCCCCCATCCAGTCTCGACACTTTGAGGAACGTCCGGCGCCGGTTTGGGTCAAGCCGGCAAGGGGGACCCTCTGCTTAGAAGGGAAGGGCCAAGTAATGATAGGCAAATCCGTGTGTAAAGATACCCTCCCTGCAGACCCTAGGGAAGGGAAACACAGGCTGCTAGTGAATGTTACAAGCTCGCCATTACATAACCTCACACACCTCCAGTTGGCATGGAGAGGGGAAAACGGGACTAACACTATCCCGGGCCTTCTCACTTGCATGACCACCCATTTAGTGGCTCCGCACGGGACCATGTTTGTATGCGGGAATAAAGCTTACCCGTATTTACCTGATAATTGGGGAGGAATTTGCTATTTAGGATCAGTTTTCCCAGAGATGGAAATGCGACAACACTTGCATAATGCCACTGCACTCATAAGGACACAATGAAGCACCTATTGGCACGACGACGACACCACTACCTTACACGGCGCTGATTGGGAGAAAGCCGTTAGTTTCTTCTTCCCATGGGCTGGGACGGTCATGAACAGTTACCGCATTGACAAAATTGCGTTAATCTTAGAAAGGGTGGCCAACGACACCGCTACAGCACATGACGAAATGTTGGACACGGTTGTCCACCTGCGTACAATGGTTATGCAAAATAGGGTTGCTTTAGATATGTTACTGGCAGAACGAGGAGGGGTATGTGGAATAATTAAGGGTAAATGTTGTACTTTCATTCCTGATCCTTCACAGGGGGTCAGTGCTGCTATTATAAGGTTAAGAGAAAGTGCTCATATATTGACAAGGGATCGAATGGATCGGGAAGCCTCCCACCAGTGGCTTACTGACTGGTTTAAAGGATGGACAGGTACGATAGTAAAGTGGATATTGACCGCTTTGGCAATAGTCCTTGGAATCGTGGTTTGTTGTGTACTAATCAAGGCTTTAGTCCTTGCGTGTGTGAGAAAGTTTACCACAGGATGGACACTGAAGACGACACCAGAAAAGGCCATGGTGATGACCGACAAGCTGACCACGGATCCAGATGACACTCCGGTTGTCGACGTGACTGCAGATCGCGGATCCTGGAACGACGACCCGAACGAGTCACTGGGCCGCGACAATGAGATCTCCGCTTCTGAAGATTGTTCTTCCATTGTTGATGTTACCGATAATGATTTTGATTACACAGTTGCGGACCTCAGAGCATTTCAGGCTGCCAGGACGCCGATTACTCTGGACCCCAACATGTCGCATGCAGACGCCAACGAGTACCTAAGGGAGACCTCTCGTTTTTTCTCAATGTGTAAGGCTATGACTGTTGCTGGCCGCCTACGCCGCAGGCCTAAGCCACCTGAGAATAATGTTACTGATGATGATTCCGATGATGATGTGGGCCACTTGCAAGGGTCCCCGACTGATGTTTATGTCTCAATGCAGGCTTTGCCTCTTTATGTTTCACGAGCTCACCTTTATGTCTCACAAGCTCACAGTGAGTCAAACGTCACTGACCCAACTCTGGATTTCGACCCAACTCCGGACCCAACTGCAAACCCGGGCCTGGATGGTGAGGAACTCAACATTGGAGATGCTCTGAGTTCCGAATCTGATTGTCTTGAAGATTCGTCCATGGATAACGACGGTGGAAGCAGCATCGCCTCGGACGACTTCGACTTTGACCCAAAGGAAGTTTCTCTCCCTCCTTTGGACCGTTATGCTTTATTTTTTGGCCATAGGTTCAAGCCACCTGATACTGATGACGTTGTGTCTTCCCCAGATCACCAGCATATAAGAGGCCTCATGAACATGAATATCGATTGAGCGCTGAAGATCTACAAGGATTGCGACTGGAGAAGCTTGGGCGAGCTCCAGTCGGGGGGGGGGGGGGGGGGAGTCCCGGCCGCACCTCTGTGGACGAAGGGTGGGTCGGGAGATCCTCCTGGGTGTGGACCCCGGCCGAACCAGAGGTCTTCGTTGTGGATCTGACACGCTATTCGATCTTCATGCCTCTACGGTCTCACATCATACACCCACATACACCTGACTTACATCATACACCCACATACACCCACATACCCGCGGATCATCCTGCTGAGTGTGATGTGTGGTACTTTGGGTGCGGGACATGCTCACTGGGCTGCATTCGCGTGGTATGCTTAGTGACACTGCCTATTTCACTACTCTTGGAGGATTTTACATGCCATTTGATCACCCTGTCTTTACGGACTTACATTGCATACTCACATACAGACGCGAATCATCCTGCTGGGTGCGATGTGGAGTGCTTTGGGCACTACATGCTCACTGGGCTGCCTTCGCGTGATATGTTGAATGATTTTTCTAATTTGCTTTTGTTCCTGCTTTGTTTGAAATAAAGGCCTTTGATTGGCTCGTAGATAACGTTGTATCTTAGATCCAAAAGGGCGGTATGTAGGGCATCAGCCCCTCCCCCTTGATCTTGTCTTACCATTTGACCAAGTATAACCAATTATATGTTGGGTTTGATTGTTTACTGTATCCTTTTAATACTTATATTCTTTCCATGTTCTCTGAAAGCTGGCTGTACTCTTAAAGCAAGTTAAATGCTTTACAAACCTTTGCCCTGTGTTGGCACACTCCCCTGCTCCCCATACTTCGGCCTTGGTTGCACTTTGCTCTCTGTCTGGCCTCTGCCAATTTCCTGTATGTTAGTTCATGTATGACTGTTCACTCCCTACATACTTTCCCACCAAAGGACTTTTTGTTACAATACTTTGTTGTTTGAAATGCCTTTGAAGCATTATATACTTTATGTGATTTCATGCCTTGTAATGGCTTGATCTCTTTACCTGTTACAATCCAGAGTTTGTTCCCATTCTGTGGCCATGGTTCAACTGCATTGTTGCTATACTCCTCCATATCTGAACATCTGTCTTGATGACAGCTTCACTCCTTATCTCCTTCTTTCCCTTCAAACCTCAATGATTTCCCTTCAAGCTTCAATGATTACGATATTGGCCCTTGTCTGGCCTCGGACTGCCTTAAAAACTAATTGAACAACAGGGACTTAGGTAGGGGCCATGTGAGTCCACCCTTTGTCTCCTGTCCTGATGTTAAACCACACCCCTATCTTTCCTATATATATTGAAGCCCTGATCAATGTCTTTCAGAGCATCTTGTTGTAGTGTTGGTCATTTTTGTGAGCTTCATGCGACATTCTGTTTTCCGCAAGCTTGTGTAAACGAGTTCTAATAAATATATCCGTTGCTCCTTCTCTGAGTCCTCTGAGTCCCAAGTTCTAAGTCCCTTTCCCGGCATATATATATATATATATATATATATATATATATATATATATATATATATATATATATATTCATTTTAAAGCAAAAACAATAGCACTTAGGTGGAATTTGTTTCGAAAGCCATTAACTAGACCTATTGGCTGATCTATATTCCACGTTTCAGCTAGTTTCAATGGATAGTCCTTGAGATATGAGCGCCAACACATTTTGGGTGGACAGACGGATGGACGGACAGACACCAACGTGATTTTGAGGGTTTTCTAAATATAACTCAAGAATGCATAAATGGACGTCGCTGAAATTTGGAACATATTACCTCAACGTACAAAACATTTACTTCTGAAATTTGCAGCCAATTTTGTCCAGTAGAAGCCGAGAAACGTATTTTCAGTCCCCATGTAAAAGCTGCATACAGAGAAATGATCCCTTATATAAAGGGAGGGGCCCTTTGTGCTGGGAAGAGTACCTGTCCCAAGTGACAGGAAAAGCTAGCATAGGATCCCCCTCCCTTCCCTCCTCCCTTCCCTACTCTCTCTCCACCACACCCCTCTCCATCCCCCAGTCCCTTCTCTTTCCCCAATCCCCTCCCCCTCCCCCTCATCTGTCTCCCCCCTCTTCCCCACTCATCTTCACGTGTGTTCGAACAGAAAACGTAACCATGCCGAAGGTTTTTTTCATCCAAGTAAATCGATGATTTCCTTTCCAATGGTGGATTTTAATCGGGTGAAAGTACAGGGCATGGGTTGAAGTACAACACCGCAAACAGACTTTTTAAGAGTGAAATACATTGTCAGTGAAAGAAGAAGATGCCGTTGTGTGCGGACATACATAGAAACACTCCGCTAGGACCTGTATTAACAAGTCACTACATGGACGGCAATCTTATGCACTTGTGGCATTACTTTATTAATAAACAATTCATATTAATAAAGAGATGCATAATAAAATAATACTGGATTTTTTTTTAACATCATTGAGGTTCCTGGAAGAGCAAGAACGCAGAACAGTCAATGACGTACATGGAATCAACAAAAGTTGACACAAAAAGTACAATCCAAATCCAAAAAGATCACCACTGGTGTCTTTGGCTGGTAATAAAATATAATAAAGATATGGTGTAAAATAAAATAAAATAATCAAATATATCACCTTTTAATAAGCCTGTATGATACAATCATGACCGGTTCATTAAACTCAACAAAACACAGGGGATTATACACACAAAGTTAAGGATTATGTCCGATGAATTATTTGCAATAAGGGAATGGGAAATGGGCAATGGGAACGGGTCAAAATGGGGTTCTAAGCATGAACGGGTCAAAACGTTAGGTGGGATTTCTTCCTTCCTTCCTTCCGTGTAAGTGCTGCTTCATCAGGATGAAGATTACCATGGACAGAGCATAGTCACAGAACACTGGCTTGATTGCTCGATGCCTCAAACAAATAACACCTCTGGTTATGCAATTGCTTATGTGCATACAGTTCCTATAGAAAGTCTACAACCCCCTTCAAAATTTTCACCTTTTGTTGCCTTATAGCTTGGAATTAAAATGCATTAAATCAGACTTTTTCCACCTTTATTTACACATATCAACCCACAACTTCCGTGTAAAAAATAATTTCTACAAATTTCAGAAAATTAATTTAAAATCCAAAACTAGATTATCTTGTTTGGATACGTGTAGACACCACTTGTAGACTACTACTACTACTACTACTACCACTACAACCACTACTTTAACTGCTCCAATTATTCCCACCTTCTTGTGGGGTCAACCAGGGAACGTTTTTGGCCCAACTCTTTCAAGAACTTGGTCTTTTCGAAGCTGTTCCATGCGCTCACGCTTTCGAAGCTAAGTAATCTTTCACAATTGTGTTTTTGTCGAGACTGTATCTATCTTTCGGTGTGTGTACCTATAGCGTGTCTTTAGGAAAATTTTCGGTGCTAATTTTTCGTACATGTATACACAATCGGCGGTTAATGCGTATCGAGTATTCTGAGGCCTAGTACTCGTAGGCTTAGGCTACCGTACCGTCTCCGACCTTGTGGTTTTGTTTTTCTCTCAGCGGTTCATCGAATGCGCTGCAATTATTTTCGTTCTCTGTTTTGTTCCAGTCGTTCACCCCATACCTCCTTGTTTAATATCTCTACTCAAAAAAAAAAAAAAACCCAAAAATTATTTCCTTCTCAGGTCTTATTCGTTTATTTGTTGTTCTTATTTGTTCGTTCGTTCTTCGTTCACATTGTTCGCGATCACGCGATCACGTGGTTAGAAATGTTAAATCTCTCCCCTGAACAACTATTTTCTCTCATATATTATAACACCTTTTTCTTCTTCTCCGACAAAAGGATGCTTTCGTCTTGCTCAACAAATCTATTCATTCCAAAAAAAAAAATAATACCATCTCTTACAGTTCCTCTTTTCTACATTCCCTAAACTCTCCAGAACTCCACCCCTCCTTCAGCGTCCTCAAACGTATTTTTGATTCGAAGGTCTCAAACTCATTTTGCAAAAAATGTTCGTTTCCCATGAATCGTACACTTTTCAAAATCCAATCTCACCCCTCCCCTCCAAATCTTCCCCATCCCCCCTTCCCTCCAAAACTTCCCCATCCCCCCTCCCCTCCAAATCCTCCCCATCACCCATCCCTTTCAAATCTCCCCCCTTGCCCCTTCCCTCCTCTCCCTCCTAAACTCCCCCCACACCCCTCCCCTCCGAGACTCTCCCTCGCTCCTCCCCTCCTAGACTCCCCTCTCACCCCTCCTCCTCAAAGCATCCTCCCTGCTTCTTCCCCGTTCCAACTTTCACCTTCATCTCCCCCAACCTTCTGCCTCACTCTTCCCCCTCCTCAAATAACACCTCACTGTGCCTCACCCAATCTCCATCAAACCTTTTGTCCGCCCCATTCTTCCCTTTCTCCAAGCTATTCTGAAATCTCTGAAATCTCTGACACACCTTCAACAGCTCTCCCTACCTCTTCCTCCTCTTCCACATCTTACACTACCCCTCCCCCCCCCCCCCCTGTTCTGTACCCGATGCTCCCCCTTCCTCTTCATTAACGGTATGGACCTCGAACATACATCCGGGGCCTTCGCTCAAACTTGACTGATCTCTCCATACAGGTTGCTTCTGACAAACCAGATGTGATCTGCTTAACAGAAACTTTCCTCCTTCATGATGTCTCTGATGCCTTGGTATCTCTCCCAGGTTACTCCCTCCTCCGGTATGATAGACCTGAGCCTCGTCCTGGAGGTGGGCTTGCTATCTTTATAAAAAAACTCTCTTCCTCACTCGCCCTCCACTGCCCTCTCTCCACCTCACCCCCAGGAATACCTTTGGCTACGGCTTCCCCTTCGCTCCCACCTTTTGTTCATATGTGTGTTGTTCACCAAACATATGTGTTCGCCACCAAACAGTGAAGACTCCATCTACATCTCGCTGTCTGATAATATGGACCAACTTCTATCTACCCATCCCAACTCTCTCTTCCTCATATGTGGTGATTTCAATTGTCACCATGCCAGTTGGCTGGGTGTGGGTACCTCTCTCACCAGCCATGGCTCTTCAGCAAAGGACTTCTGCGACTCACTGGGACTGACACAATCTGTCAATTTCCCGACCCGGATCTCAGTCAACGGAGCATCTTCTCTTCTGGACTTGGTTATGACTAACTTCCCTGAAAATGTCTGCTGCTCTTCTTCTGCTCCAATCAGCTCATCTGATCATGTGCTTGTCAAAGTGGACATCTCTCTGACCATTCTCAGAGAGCCTCCTCAGCGTTGACGAGTCTGGCATTTCACTCAGGCCAACTGGCACGGTCTTCAAGCAGACATAAATCATCTGGACTGGTCTCCCATCTCTACCGCCTCTGACATCAACTCATCCTGGGAATTCTTTCAAAGTAAATTGCTCTCTCTCATGCACAGATTTATCCCATCTCGTCTTCAGTTGTCATACCCTTCCTCCCGTCCATGGTACACGGAATCTTGTGGTGAGGCTGTTGCCCTGAAACAACTTGCTTTCGTCTCCTGGAAAGCAAATCCAATGGAAGGAAATCTCATTTCCTTTCACAAAGCCCGAAACAAGTGTGTGTCCTCCCTCAGGAGAGCCAGGAAACAATATCTCACCGTTCTCAAGACCGAACTCTCTTATCTGTCTCCCTCTTCCAAATCCTGGTGGCATCTGGTCAAATCTATTTCTGGTGTTTGTTCCCCCTCCATCCCCTTCCTCACCTCAAACGGCTTAACGGCTGACTCCACACGTGAAAAAGCTGAATGCCTCAACTCTGTGTTTGCCTCTAAATCTTGTGTCCCAAACCCATCCCTCTCTGTACCCACCATACCCAGTCGTACCCAGCTGCTCCTGGACTCTGTGTCCTTTCCTCCTGACAAGGTGGAAAAGTTTCTGTCAACCCTCGACTCTGATTCTGCAACTGGTCCTGATGCCATCAGCCCACGGGTCCTAAAATCATGTTCTTCCGCTCTTTCACTCCCTCTTTCTGTTCTCTTCACCCTCTCTTTTGCTCAAGGTCATCTGCCATCTGCTTGGAAATCAGCCAACATCACCGCTTTGCACAAAAAAGATGCAAAAACAGATCCTAGCAACTACAGACCAATCAGCCTTCTCCCAATTATCAGCAAAGTCATGGAATCCATCATTGCTTCAGATATGAAATCGTTCCTCTTCTCCAATGGCTTGATCTCTGATCATCAATTTGGTTTCAGACCTGGTCACTCTACTCTGGACATGCTGCTTCTGCTTTCTCAACAATGGATGGAGGTCCTCAACGCCAAACAGGAAATTAGAGCTGTCTCCCTTGACATTTCACGTGCCTTCGATACAGTCTGGCACCCTGCTCTGCTCACCAAACTCTCCTCCTTTGGTATCCATGGAAATCTCCACGCATGGCTGGCGGACTTCCTCTCTGGTCGTAGTCAACGTGTGGCCCTGAATGGGTTTCTCTCATCTCCTCTTCCTGTTCAGGCTGGAGTTCCCCAAGGTAGTGTTCTGGGCCCTCTGCTTTTTCTGGTCTTCATCAATGATCTCTCTGACTCTCTTGAAAATCCTCTCTATCTCTTTGCTGACGACTCTACTCTCTGTCACTCCATTCCTCATCCCTCAGATCGGCAGTCTGCAGCCTCCTCACTCTCTGCAGACCTGGACAAAATCACAGACTGGGCAAACAAATGGAACATGTCTTTCAATCCTGATAAATCTCACACTCTTACGATGTCTCTCTGAAAAGACCGACTGGACAACCCTCCCATCCACTTTCTGAATAATCCTCTCCAAGAAGTTCTGTCACTCAAGCTTTTGGGTCTCACTATTTGCCATGATCTTTCCTGGGAAAACCACATTTCAAATCTGGCCTCCAAAGCCAGTCGCCGACTGGGCATCCTCCGTCGTGCGAAGTCCTTCCTTGGCACACCTGAGCTCCTCACCACATACAAGGCTTTCATCCGCAGCTCTATGGAATTCTGCTCTCCCCTCTGTTCTGGTGCTCCTGCCTCACACCTAGCTCGTCTTCACGCTGTTGAAACCAAAGCGTTCAGAATCATTGGAATCTCCCGCGATGAAGCTAACTCCGAGGGCCTTTCACTCACTCACCGCAGGCAGGTTGGTGGTCTTTCCGTCTTCTACCGACTCCTCTCTGGCCTTGCCCCCCCCCAGCTCTCTCTGGGCTCTGTCCCCCAAATATTCCTACAGGTCGCACAAGATCTGCCTGCAACCCTCTTATGGTTAAACTGCCAAAATCAAAACTTTCTGCTCACCTTCACTCCTTCATTCCTCTTTTCTCCCGCCTCTGGAACAAACTCCCTCACTCTCTTCAATCCCACTCCACCCTCCAGGTCTTTAAAACAGCTGTTCACCACCATCTCTTATCCTCCCCCATCCAAAACCTTGATCTTTTCTACCCCCGCTAATTTCGGTCCCCTTGTGTTTTATACCTCTCCCCCCCCCCCCACCCCCCGCCCCCCTTCCCACGCCTCCTCCCCCCAAGCCCCCTCCCTCCCACACTTCTCCCTGCTCTCAAATGTTGTGGTTGTGTGTTGTGGTGTGCCCCTTCTCTCCCCATCTTGTCTTCCGCTCCCTCTTTTTGTATATTTTGTTTGTCTGGTTGATTTGTTTGTGAAATAAATGTTAGCTCTTTCACGAGCCTCGATTCAGTATACAAAAAACAAACAAAAAAAAAAAAAACTGGTTGGCCAGGCATGAAGTTTGATTGAAGCTGATTATGTCAGGAATTGAAATATGTTCAGGATGCCAGTAATAACTTGCCTGCACTTCAGGAAAGATATTGTGGGATCTTCAACATCCACCAACAACAGTGCTGGCAGACAGGTCCCCCAGCTTAGCGTCCTTCCGATGGACAGCACACACTCTGATGTATCTATCGCCCTGTAGGTGAAACAATAGGGTGACAGTTTATAGCTCGACCCTGATCGAACCCCATGCAAGAAGCTATTCTGCCAGCCCCAATCCAGGTCTTATCTTCAATTGGCTGAAATAAGAACTTTATATAATCTGTCATACAGATTTTTTTCCATTGGCAAATCTCAATGCGTGGCCATCTTTTATGTATGCGTTGGGGAACAAAATTGAGAAAATTTAATTTGAGAAAAGGATGACAAGGGAAGATGAAAGGAGCGGAGTAAGGGGCGTGTGAGATGAGTGGGGGAGAAATGGGAATGAAGGTTGACAGATTGAATACGAGTTCCTTTCCAACGAACTTCAACACAAGAGGAGGTCATTAGTCCCATTATAAGCTTATGCAATGGTTGCCAACCTATGGTCGTTTGCCTGTGCTCTATCCTTTGTAAATGCCGAGCATCAAGCAAAGAAGCAGTACGTACCATTTTTAAAGACTTTGGTATGACTCGACCAGGGCTGGGTTTGAACTGCTGACCTCTCAGATTCAGAGTGGATGCTCTAACCATTACGTCACAAGTCTGGCAAACGTTGGTGATTCAAGTGAAGGAAGTTGTAAAGGGCAAATATGGGACATACTCATGGGGGTGAGGGATGTGGTGTGTGTTTGTGAAAGAGGAGGCAGGGGATCAGATTTCTGTCATATTTGTGTACGTAATAGATTATGGGTTTTATTTGCGTAATAGAACAATTAGCCAAGCGGATTATGGTTTTTGATTAATCAGACCACAATGTAATTATAGCCGTTTCCAGATAAAATTTAAAAAATCACCACTTAAATTATTGTGAAATTATTTTAAATCGTGTAAAGATACAACACTTGTGCTCAGGCTCACACTCAGAATTTGAGAGCTTAGATTTGGAATAAAGTCCCTGTGACCACATTAAGTGTTATTTCCTGAAACAATGTGATGTACCTTATTGTAGATACTTGCACTGGCAATGGGGTTATGCATCCAAAACTCAATAGTGCTGCCTTGATTATTTGTTCATATAAAATGGACAAGAAACAATCTACAAAGGAACTTTTAACAATCTACGAAGGAACTTTTCCCCATGAAGGTTAAGGTGGTGGTGGTTCGTGTGCAGTGACCCGGCTGCTGGTTGCATCATTTTTCTGTGGGCACCTCTGCCGCTGATGCAATGCCTCTCTGTAACCAGTTATCTGGTACTTGTTTTGCCACCTCAGAAGGATGAAACAGGCTGAGTCAGCCCCACCAAGCATTAATTCAAAGGGATTCGAACTCAGGACCTTAGGATCCCAAGCCCACCACCCTAACCATTAGGCCAACACCAGATGATAAGGTTAAGGTATCTTTGAAGTTCTCTGCCCAGGAAAAAAAGTTAGGAAAATTAGGTAATGGCATGTGCCTTTTAAGTTAAGGTGGCCCAGGGCGGCATGGTCTACAGCTGGTAGTATGCTCATCGTTGAGCTGCCTGGTCTGGATATAATTACCAGCTCGACTACAAAGTACAAAATGTCATCCTAGTGTTTCACAGGCAGGGTGAGTCGGCATTCTTCTGGAGGGGACATTCACTTGGTTCTCCCATGTGCTGCTGGATTTTTTTACGATCCCACGGTACCTTTTATATATTAACACCACAGGGAAAATGGTGCGGTTAAGGCCAAAATGAAGAGGCAAAGAAAAGTTGAAAAGGCAAAAAAAGAAGAGTGGGAAATTTAATAATTCAATGAGATCAAGAGGATTGATTTGTGACTTGAAAAGTTGAAAGTTGACAGAAGTCAAGAACACACTGATGAGGAGGCTGTTCCAAAAGATGAAATGCGGGGGGAAAGGAGGAGGAATGGTGATTGGTATGCAGAGAATGGAGGGTAACGCAAAAAGGGCTAAACAGGTGTTACAGAGTTGAAAAGGAAGGATAGAGAGCTCGACAGAGCACTGACTGTAGTAGTAGCAGCGATAGAAGAGGCACAGGGAAGAAACTGCTCGAGACAAGGTAGGATCGTTAATCATTCAGACAGCCTTGGCTTGGACACGATCTAGAAAACCGATGACTGATGGAGGAGTGTCGCCCCATACATGGGAGCGGTACACCATCACTTGGGATTTGTATTAGAGGATGAGAAGCTAATGGAAGTTGAAGTATTGGCGAGCTCTTAGAGAAAACAACGTTTTTTGGAGGCAGATTTGGTGATATTGAGGTGTGAGGTTGCTAGGAGAGATTGCTGGAGATGGTGACACGAAGAATATTAATGGAGGAGGGCTGTTGGTGTAGAGAGATGGGTATGCGAAGAGGAGGGGTGGCAGTGTTGATCTTGCTGGATATAAGGACATTTTGAGTATCAGACTGATTGAAGGAAAACAAGATTCGAAGCCCCATTGAAGGATGAGATTGAGATCACGATTGATGGAGGCAATGATTGAGAGGCGATCAGCAGCAAGGGACTGGGAGTAGGTGTATTGGGTTGGAATATCATATATTTGGTTGGAATCCGTGGAAGGTAAAAATCAATGCACCCCTCATACTGAGTGGGTTGAGTTGTGGGTTCATCGGACCAAGGGTACGTGATGTCGGTGCTCATCTATAATAATAATAAATAATTCATTTATTTTGTATAGCGCTTTTCCAGAAGCCCAAAGGCGCTTTGACAGAGTGGAAAACATAATGCATAACAATACATGAAAACAACAATTGCAAAAAGACAAGAATCAATAGGGAAATATTTAAAGCAAAAGGAGGGAGAAGGAGAAGAGATAGTCAGGGGTTAAATGCTGTGGGTTGAATGTTGAATGCAGTGTTGAACAGGTGGGTCTTTAGTGATGTTTTGAATGTGGTGAGTGAGGAGGAGTCTCTGATGGTGTGAGGTAGTGAGTTCCAGAGGGTGGGAGCAGCGATGGAGAAGGCCCTGTCCCCCCAGGATCTGAATTTGGTCCGGATGGAGGGGGTCAGGAGGTTGGTACCAGCAGAGCGGAGGTTGCGGGTGGGAGTGTGTCTGCAGAGGAGGTCAGCCAGGTAGGATGGGGCCAGGTTATGGAGGGCTTTGTATGTCAAGAGGAGGATTTTGTACTGGATTCTCTGGGGGATGGGGAGCCAGTGAAGCTTGTAAAGGACGGGGGTGATGTGGTCACAGGTCCGGGAATGGGTGAGTAGACGGGCAGCGGAGTTCTGAATGTATTGGAGTTTATTGGTGATTTTTGAGGGTGAACCATAGAGGAGGCTATTGCAGTAGTCAAGACGGGAGGTGATGAAGGCGTGGATGAGGGTTTCTGCAGCCGTGGAGGAGAGGGATGAGCGGAGACGGGCAATGTTTTTCAGGTGAAAGAAGGCTGACTTTGTGATCTGTTTAGTGTATTTGTCGAAGGAAAGGGTTTGGTCAAAGATGACGCCAAGATTCCGGATGTGAGGGGAGGTGGATACTGGGATACCGTCGATGTTGAGGGCAAAGTTATGGGTGGATTTTGTGAGCGTTTTTGGGCCAATGATGATTATTTCAGATTTATCACAGTTAAGCTTGAGGAAGTTGATTTGAAGCCAGGATTTTATTTCAGTGATGCAGTTTGTCAGGATAGAGTGGGTGTCGGTGGAGACGGAATTGGTGGAGATGAAAAGCTGGATGTCATTGGCGAAGCAGTGGAATTGGAGACCATGACGGCGGATTAAGTGACCGAGGGGGGACAGGTAAAGGATGAAGAGGAGGGGGCCAAGAACTGAACCTTGGGGGACACCTTGGGGGAGGGGAGCAGTGGGGGATTTGCAGTTATTGATGGAGATGAACTGGCGTCTGTCAGAGAGGTATGATTTAATCCAAGAGAGAGCAGTGCCGGTAACGTTAAAGGTGGATTCAAGTCGGGTGAGGAGGATGGTGTGATCGATGGTGTCAAAGGCAGCGCTGAGGTCGAGGAGGACGAGAATGTTGAGGATGCCAGCGTCAGAGGAGAGGAGAAGGTCGTTGGTGATTTTGAGGAGAGCAGTTTCAGTACTGTGGTTGGAGCGGAATCCGGATTGGAATGTTTCATACAGGTTATTGGCAGAGAGATGATGTTTGAGTTGAGTGGCTACAGCGCGTTCCAAAACTTTTGACAGAAAGGGTAGGTTGGAGATGGGTCTGAAGTTGTTTAGGGTGTCAGGGTTTAGACCAGGTTTTTTTAGAATGGGGGTAACAGCAGCAATTTTGAGGGAAGGTGGGACGATGCCTGTAGACAGGGAGGAGTTTATTGTTGCAATGATAAGTGGAGAGAGAGCAGGGAGGGAGGCCTTGACAAAGCTGGAGGGGATGGGGTCAAGAGTGCAGGTGGCAGTTTTCATTCCTATGAGGAGTTCAGAGAGGTCAGTAGGGGAGATTGGGGAGAACCGAGACAGGGGATGGCAGGACAAGGGGGGGCAGGTGGTTGGAGGGGGAGCGGGTGCGGCGGTGGTCAAGCTGTTGTAGATGTTGTCAATTTTGCGTTGGAAGAAAGAGAGGAAGGAGATGCAGTTGTCTACTGTGAATGACTGGGTGGTGGTGTTCAGGGGGCGGAGGAGTTTGTTTATTGTCGAGAAGAGTGCTTTTTGGTTTCCGGAGCCAGAGTGGATAATTTGAGAGTAGTAGGCAGAGCGGGCGCGGGAGAGGGCATCTTTGTAGTGTTGTAGGTGGTCCTTGTAGGCTTGGGAGTGAACTGTGAGACCCGTTTTATTGCGGAGTCTTTCAAGTTGGCGAGCACGAGTTTTCATCAGGCGGAGTTCAGGGGTAAACCAGGGAGCAGAATGGGTGAAAGAAACTGTTTTGGTTTTTACAGGCGCAAGCTGGTCAAGGCAGGAGGAGAGAGTGTGGTTGTAGTAGTCAGTGAGGTCGGAAGGGGTGTGGAGGTCAATGAAGGGAGAAGTGGACATTTTTTCAGAGAGGGTGGATGAGAATGAGGTAGGTGAAAGAGCGTTTAGCTCACGGAAGTTGATCGTGCGATAATGCCTTGGTGTTGGGGCGGGGATGTTGATGGTCAGAGTGATGGCTAAGTGGTCAGAGAGGGTGAGGTCGGAGCCAGAGAGATGGTGCAAATTTAATCCAGTGGAGCAGACAAGGTCCAAAATGTGACCACGGATATGGGTAGGAAAGTCGACATGTTGAGTGAGGTTAAAGCAGGTGAGTAAATCAGTGAAGTCAGTGGTTATTGTGGAGTCAGTGGAGTCCATGTGGATATTGAAATCACCAAGGAGGAGGATTGAGGGGGAGAGGGAACATAGCTGGGTCAGAAAGTAGGAGAAGTCAGACAGGAATGATGGGTGTGGTTTGGGAGGGCGGTAGACGACAGCCATGACTGACTGCATGCGACCAGAGAGTTTAAAAGCCAGGTGTTCAAATGATGGAGCAGATGAGATGGAGATGAGGTTGGTCTTGATGTCTTGACGGTGGATAACGGCAATTCCACCACCTCGGCCCTCCGAGCGTGGTTTATTGACGGAGGAATATCCATTGGGTGTGGTGAGGTTGAGCGTGTAGTAGTCCAGAGGTTGTTGCCAGGTTTCGGTGAGACAGAGAAAGTCCAGTTTGTTATCCAGGATGTATTCGTTCAGGATGAGGCATTTGTTGTTGAGGGACCGGGTGTTGAACAGGGTGAGCTTGATGTTGTTTTGAACAGCAGGGATGAATTCAGGTGATTTAGCCAGGGTTCGGAGGCAGGAGGTGCGATCGTGTGCGTTGCTGTGACCAGGTGCGCTGGGACGAAGAGTGAGAGTGCGCTGAGCCGACCAGAGGACGGGGATGGAGTGACCTGATTGCAAATAAACAAACTTATGACCGGAGCCACGGTGAATGTACCTGGGTCGTCGGAGGAGTCCATTTGATTTGATGGCAGAGATGCATGATGGGGTGGAGCGGGTATTGAGCAGAAGGAGCCTTGCGGCGGAGTACCGCAGAGCCATGCCAGGCAGGAGCAGAGAGACGAGATGAGGCCAAGGTTGAGGAGGTGAAACAATGGTCCCAACCCACGAGAGCGGGCCCGAGGAAACGAAGGAGCCAGGTAGGTGAAGCCAGGAGCAGAGCCGGGACCAAGCAGAGGGCAGGCAGGAGCAAAGAGACGATCACGAGGCCAAGGTTGATCACGGCAAAGCGGAAAATGCAGCGGAAATCGACCGCCGCCGCTACAAATCTAGATCACGGCGGGAAACCGCCACCAAACCGCTGCGATGGTCACAACCCACGAGAGTGCGCCCGAGGAAACAGCGAGCAGGCGAAGGAGCCGGGCAGGCGAAGCAGGGAGCAGAGCCGGGGCTATGCAGAGGGCAGACTCAATGGCCAAAAAATCCGCACGACCACCAAAAAAGAAAGCAACTGACAGTGGCCCGGTCGAAGAAGCGGCGAGCATGTGACGCCTGCGTCCTCTTCATACCGGACCGGAAGCGGAAGTGAATAAAATAAAATAAAATAAAACTAGCGACGTGAATAGCTCAAAAAATGTCAGATTTGCTCCTACAGAAATATCTCTGGTTTGATCTTCATGATCTTTGTTCTCTAGTGTGAGTAATAATAATAAAACATAGGGGCAATACCCCTGGTGCTCACCTGGTAGAATAAACAGTATACTGCACCGACTAAAGGTATTTAAAACAAATTTAAATAGTTGCTCTAAGACAAGGCAGCATGTATAATCATACTAACATAATCATAAGACTTTAAACAAACAAACAAACAAAAATACCTATTTTGGGGGGCAACCCTCCCTCCCCCAACGCCATATACCTCCTAAGACCCTAATTTTTCTAATGCCTTGAACAAACATTGGTACATCATGGGTGATTAAGGTTGTGGTGAAGTTTCATCGAAATTGCGTGTGTAGTTTCTGAGAAGAAAGCAAATACCTATTTTGGGGACAACCCCTCACTCCCTCCCCCCCCCCCTGTAGACCCCTAAAGGGGCAGATTTTTTTTTCATGCCGTGAACAAACTTTGATACATCACGGGTGGTGAAGGTTGTGGTCAAGTTGCATCGAAATTGTGTGTGTAGGTTCTGAGTAAAAAGCAAATTCCTATTTTTTGGGGTCAAACATGGATCCACTTTGACCCCGGTAAACCCCCTTAGACGCTGATTTATTTGATTCCGTGAATAAACTTTAGTCACAACACAACAAATATAATTTGTGCCAAATTTGGTCACAATCCCATCAGCGGTTTCAGAGAAGAAGTTTCAAGTGTTTACGGACTGGCGGACGGACAATGCGCCATCGCATAAGCTCCCCTGAACTTCGTTCCAGCTGAGCTAAAAATAATAATATTGTTGCGGATATGGGATTTGCATCCATCCATATCCGCTTGTAAATATTCCCTTATTTCCTCAATACTTCCCAACTATCCCCAATCCCCCATTCCCTAGTCCCATTTTCTGTAAACAACACTCTGTAGACCCGACCTCCCCCTATTTCCCCCATTAAATGTCGTGCCCAGGTTCACCGCATCTCATGTAAGACAACTATAGGACATCTTGCTAGTTATTCTTAGTCTATGTCAGTTAAGGACTCGTTTCCATTAATTCTGACCCTTCGTTGCACCAGAATGTGATTGTATGGCACCGTTAGGAAGTTTAGGACCTCCCAATACCTCCCCGCAGCTCTTCCTCACGGTTCAGCAACAACAACAACAACAACAACAGCAACGGCGGCGGCGTGCACAGGGAGTGCGCGTCCTCACTCCGGCTTGGTTGGTAGGGGGTGTTGGGAGGGCATGAGGCCTTCCCAACGAGCCGCCATCGAACATGTGCTCGACGGGGTTACCAAATAGGGGCTCCCTGTCAGCTCCTCGTCAAGGGCGGAGCCCGGTAACCCCCGCACCCAATGGAAGCGGCGGATCGGCCCCAGGGGGGCGGAGCCAACCAGCCGAGGGCGTGTCACTCCCCGCTGAGCATGCGCAGGAAGAGGGAGGTGACGTAAGATGCGCGCTGAGCTTGGAGCAAGCAAGACGTACCCTCCGAGCGCTGTGAGGCCTCCCCGCATCTCTGGACTGGACCGTGCTTTATCCTGTCCCCGAGCCAAGGTGCACCTTGTGCTATCGACTACCTGTCCCTTCCTGCCATCAATCCCTGTGTAAGTCAGCCTTGTTCCGTTTGTCTGTGGTCTGTCTGGGATAAGATAAGACTGTAATTAAGTGCCTATCTTTTCTGTGTCTTTACCTCACTACCTTGTAATCTACCCCTTTTCTCCACCACTGTAATTATATCCTCCTCCGGAGGTCTTGAGAACTGTACCCCTTGCGTCGTTTCATCTATCCCAGTCGTTGTGTCCTTTCCATCATTGATTTAGCATAGCGCGATTTGGTCAACGTCTGGGTGGAATCGGGTGAGTTGGGGAAGAATCGGGGGAACTGTTAGGTCGCGGCAATACCACCGCTCGGTAAATAACATCCTAACCGCGTCTGTAACAATATTATGAGTTACCTTACAAGGAACTTCAACACAGGAGTAGGCCATTAAGCTTGTCTAGCATGTGCAATGGTTGTTTGTCCGTGCTCTGTCTTTTTACCGGTACTGGTAAATAAGGAGTGGAGCAAGGTAAATAAGGTAAATAAGGAGCAAGGTTGGATATAACTCAGTAAGGGTCAGGTTCAAACCACCCCCATCCCAGACTCACAGTGGAAACCAACTATTATCCCACCATGTCTGGTTTGACCTCATTGGTCTAATAATTGTATACCCTTCACCTAATGTCCTCATTACCTGCGCCACCGAAGGTGGACGGAGGTTATGTTTTCACGCCTGTTTGTTTGTCTGTCTGGCTGTGAGCACGATATCTTAAAAAGTTATGGACGGATTCGGACGAAACTTGGTGTGCAGGATAGATGTATGACAAGGACGAATTGATTCGATTTTGCGGAAGATCCGGATCCAGATACAGCACTGGAATTTTTCAAGTGAATCTTCACAATTGAGAGATAGGACCAAAAACTATATACATTTTAGTTGTGGACGGATTATGACAAAACTAGGTGGACGAGTTGGTTAGGTGAAAAGAACAAGCCGATGAGATCTTGGTTCAGGTCCGGATCCAGATTCGGCCTATTGGTGGGATACAAAACGTAAACTGTTCACCTGGCGGAGGTATATCCCGCTGCCGAGTGCCGTTCTCATTCGTCAATTGTTTTCATTCCAACGCCAACACTTTCTAATGACACATCGTAAATACTCCCTCCATTCTGTGGAATAAGCTTGAAAAAAAAGAAAAACATCTTTCTGCGAATAGCAATTTTTGGTTGAAGCAACATTTGTTGCACATGAAACATAGACTTTGGTCAGGAGGAAATCGACAGGTCAATCAATAAAGAACTCATTTGATAAGGCTTATAATTGCTTTTAGTCACCGTTCACTAAGAGCTAGTGCAAGCATGTTGCGAAGTTTTAAAACATTCAATGGACAATAAAACGCTTTCGGCAAACATTAGTCACATGTCATGAATAGAGCCTTACATACTTATATTTTATGTAGTTTGAAAGAGTACAGTATTTTGTAACATTAGTACACCCGTTCACTATGGGAGCGGCAGGAAGGGTCATTCCTCTTTGGGGTATATAGATTACAGTCGATCTATGGTCGGGTATCAAGAACATTGGGTGTGTGTTCATTTACCAAGTTTCTTGTGGAGAGATCACCAAGTGGTTTAAGCATTCGAGCAAGCACTGCATTCAAAACCGTTAGGTTAAGGAACGGCTGGCTTGGCAAGCGCTAGCTAACTGCTTGCAAATGAGCACAACCTGGGCTGCTTCCCTTTCAGTTTCGTGTTAAACAGAAGGAGCGAGTTCCAAAAGTTCACTACGAAAAACGCTACGGTCGCGGCAGGAAGGGTCATGTTATTAACTCAACCCTTGTGGGGTATATAGGGTACCGTAGATCTTCGCTCAGTTCTGTAAGATTCCTCCAAAAATCTTTATTTCGAGTTATAAACAGCATTAGCAACTGTTAAAAAAGCTAATCATATGTGTTTGTGGTTTATAATATTTTTACACTCTGGTGGAGGCCATTGGGCCGTTGCTCCCACGAAAACGCCATGATAAGCTCTTTATATACGTTGACTCGACGTTTGTTCAAGGAGGAAAAACCCCTTGGGGAGGTGGGATGTTATTGGTATTAATATTGTTTTGTAATAACTGATATTATGCTATTATAGTTAGTTTTGTTATTCGAAGCAGCCTTGGAAAAACGCCACGATAAAGCTAACTTAACATTGATATACACCTCAACACGCAACCCCATTGACCGCAATGGCGGCGAAAACCCGCTCGGGGGAGAAAACCCCCTTGGAAAGGGGGGCAAATGAATGCGCTACAACCTTCATTGTGTAACCCTCAGCCATCCTGTCAAGAATGGTTGAGATTGGATAAGTAACGACGGAATGTATCGCGGTCAAAAAATCATCAGACAGACACCAAATTGTGTATTGTAGTGTGATGATGATGATGATGATGATGATGATGATGATGATGATGATGATGATGATGATGAGCATTATGGTTATAATTTTCAAGGAAGTTTTAAGCACTGAAGCAAAGGTTAAATTGTAAAGTGTAATTTACAACTTGTGTTAAGCATTAACTTCTACAATTCGCAAATATGATTATGCTGTGGAAGTAAACTTTATTTCAACAGCACAAACCCACAGGTAAAGGCTCTATCCCAGCAGTCTCTAAATTTGTCTCTTCCTGTCACTTGTTCAGGCAGGCGACCAGAAAGGACGTGCCTACAGTTTCTGCAACTTATGTTCTTCACGCGCACTTGCTTCCAGATGTTTAGCTCATTCAGAAGTTCAGGGGAGCTTATGCGATAGCACGTTGTCTGTCTGTCCGTCTGTCCGCCAGTCCGTCCGTAAACACTTGAAACTTCTTCTCCGAAACCGCTGAAGGGATTGCGACCAAATTTGGCACAAATTATATTTGTTGTGTTGTGACTAAAGTTTGTTCATGGCATTCAAAAAATCGGGGTCTCAGGGGGTTTACCAGGGTCAAAGTGGATCCAGGTTTGAGCCCCCAAAATAGGAATTTGCTTTTTACTCTGAAACTACACACACTATTTCGATGAAAATGGACCACAACCTTCACCACCCGTGATGTACCAAAGTTTGTTCACGGCACTAATAAAATCAAAGTCTGGTGGGTTAACGGGGGGTAAAAGTGGGTCCAGGTTTGACACCCCCAAAATAGGTATTTGCTTTCTTCTCTGAAACTACACACACAATTTCGATGAAACTTCACCACAACCTTAATCACCCATGATGAACCAATGTTTGTTCAAGGCATTAGAAAAATTGGGGTCTTAGGAGGTATATGTGTTGGGGGAGGAGGGGTTGCTCCCCAAAATGGTATTTTTGTCTTTGTTTGTTTAAAGTCTTATGATTATGTTAGTGTGATTCTACATGCTGCCCTGGCTTCTAGCAACCATTGAAATTGGTTTAAAATACATTTAGTCAGTGCAGTATACTGTTTATTCTACCAGGTGAGCGCCAAGGGAATTGCCCCTACGTTTATTGTTGTTACCAGTAAAAGTCGTCCACAACCATCTTTGACCATGTTGTAGAACGTCGGCAGATGCCCTTCTGTGGTTGAGATGAAAAAGGACTCCACTGAAAACACAAAGTTCAGGATAGTATTTCAGTCAGTGCTCGTTATATTTGATGTTGTCTATTGTGCCACACTGAAGGCATTGTGCCACAATTGTGCCACACCGGGTAAGTAACGCCACGTAATGGCAGCACTTGTGCCACACCACCGACACGCCACGTATGATAGAGATCAGAGATGGTGCATGCATCATTTTCCCGAGCTTGAGCTAAGTAAAGCCTTTAGAAAAATAGAGCCCAGCCTAATGTTTCTTCCCGGTAAATTGTTTCCTGGGAATTTCTGGAAAATTGCAGGAAATTGACTTGGGATTCTGGCCTTTTCCTGTTTTTTTTCGGTTTGGCCTCGCAAAATTTGGCCTCAAACCATCTTTATTGGCAAGTGTAGATGTGCACGTGTACTCGTGTAGTGTGCTTTGTGCACCTCCTTTCCCAACACAAAGGAAAGACTCATGAACTTTTATTTAATGGCCTTCAAAGCCACCCCACAACCAAGTTGCCTCAATCAGAAATGTGTGCAATGGTAAAAGCGAGTACTTCATACAAAGTTACATGGTGATTGGATGGAAAATGGGGCCGGCATTCCAAAAAAAATCCGTTTTCTGCAGGCATGGGATGAAGGGTGTTTCACATAGAAGGAACTTTTCTTCCCTCCCTTTTCTTCTTCTGCCATCACTTTTTCACCTTTATTTGCTTTTAAATGTGTTTTTTTCCACACTGCTTAAGTGATCAACACAAAAACGTTCCACATAGGAGTGCCTACCCATGGAGAGAATGTTTTAACAAAGTGACATGATGATTTGATGGAAAAATGCAACTGGCGTTCCAAAAAATGCAACCTCTCCTTCCTCAGCCTCAGTCGAATTGTTATCACCTGGTGTTGGCCTAATGGTTAGGGTGGTGGGCTTGGGATCCTAAGGTCCTGAGTTTGAATCCCGTTGAATTAACGCCAGGTGGGGTTGACTCAGCCTGTCATTCATCCTTCCGAGGGCGACAAAATGAGTACCAGATAACTGGTTATAGAGAGGCATTGCATCAGTGTCAGACGCACCCACAGAAAAATGATGCAACCAGCAGCTGGGTGGCTGCCTACGAACCACCCAACCGAATTGTTGTAATTTTACTCTATCTAAGGGTGATGAAGGGGGTTAAATGTGTATTGCAGGTAGGATAAGGCATTTGTATTCATTGATGTGGTCTGCAAGGGCATTAGCAGACAATGGGCAAATGAACACGACTACAAGGACATCAGTAGATGGGGAGCAAGAGATGGATGCAAAAGGGGAGTCACAAAGATGAGGGGAGTCAAATATGTTTTCTCTTTTCAGAAGGTTACAGATCTAAAAACATGACTTGCATGACTAAAAACATGACCAAAGGGAATTCACCTTCTGCTGGTAAGAAAAATACATCTGAATTGTGTCCATGACGTTGTCGGAACAAGATACTTGCACTAGTCTAACAACCTCCATTTTTAGTCAATAATTTTTCTAAATAATTATATGTACATTCATATGTGGGGGGAAATAATTTTTAAAATTGCAATTTCTCAGATTATTGTCAGTAACTCGATGTGATGAAAATTTTGAATGCCCCACAGAGAAGGACTCAACATCTCTGTTGAGTTTCATGGGCACGGGACACCTTCATGCTTGGGAGGAGGGTAAGGGGGAAACATTTTGACTTTCCCTCATACATGGGATGTTGAACCTGCGATTCTAGCAATATGAGCTATATGCTCAGGTGACACTATCAAACAGGCCAAACAGGTGTGATCATTGTCAAGCAACCCAATACTTGTGCAGATTTAACAACAAAAAGAAACTCCTTCAGTAAAAATTCCATTATTCAAATGATATCTCACAGGTATGATTGGTAGATTGTGACCGTCGCGTATCCACAGAATATTATGTCATGTGGAACTTCAAACAGGGGAAAATCCCCACTCAAACTGGGTTTTTTAAAATCCAGATTACACAATAAGGTTAACATCGGCATCATCTTTTTTTTTTATCGCTTTAAAGTTTTGCCAAAACATTCTTGAACTGGAATGGCACTCGGTAGAGCGCATACGTCTGCCAGGCTGAACAGTTTAGATTTTCTATCCCAATTATAGGAAGGATCTGGATTCGGACCGGAACGAAAATTTAACTGCCTTGTCCTTGTCACCCACCCGACTCGTCCACCAAGGTTTGGTCAAAATCCGTCCACAACTTTTTGAAATATCATGCTATATATCGGTTTTGGCCCATCTCTCAATGGTGAAAAATCACTTTAAAAATGTAAAACCAATTCTCGGATCCGGATTCGGATCTTCACCAAAGTCGAATCAATTCGTCCTGGTGACACACCCAACCTGTCCACCAAGTTTCATCCAAATCAGTCCATAACTTTTTGAGATATCCTGCTCAAAGAAAGACAAACAGACAGGGGTGAAAACATTATCTTCGTTAACCTTTGGTGGTGGAGGTAACAAACATAAGAGGTTGGTAAAAACAGTTACAATAAATCGTTGAGCCAATATCATTGAGGAAAATAACAATTCCTCATTTTCTGTACATTCGACTTCAGACCTTCATGCCTCGTGATATAAAAAAGGCGAAGATTTATCGGATGTGATATCTCGAATTGTTTTTGCAATAACTCACCCGAATTTTGGGTTAGGGTTCTAATAAATGACAAGTCAGGAGACGACGATGGTTCACGAGCGAGCAGTATTCAATGACAAAAGGACGGACTATAACCGAAACAGGCCCGGACAGGCCGGCCCGTAAATGTCAAAACGAAGGTTACTGATCTTGAAATGAGATAGAAAATAATGTATAATAAGTTATAAGGTTAGTTAGCTACACAATACCGAAAATTTGGTTCGATTCTGACAACTTTGAAAATTTGACCTTTGTGACCTTGAAATGTCAAAATGAAGGTTACTGACCTTCAAATGAGATAGAAAATAATGTATAATCAGTTACGAGGTTAGTTAGCTACACAATACCGAAAATTCGGTTTGATTCCGACAACTTTGAAACTTTGACCATTATGACCTTCAAAGGTCAAAGGTCGAGGATTCTGAAATTTGTTGGAAAACTTGTATTTCATGATGTATGTGATAATATAAGATCATGTACGACATTTCACCCCATCAGGAAGCGAACAATGTAATAAAACCATCAAAAATCGACTTTTCTAAATTTCGTGACCTTGTGACCTTGACCTTGACCTTGGGTCGAAAATGAAAAATCGAGCTCCGTGGGGCTAGACACATGACATTGGCCTAACCAAATACCGAAACCCCTGTCAGATTCCACCAACTCCCTCGGAGAAGATGTAGCTTGAAATCGATTATCCCCTAAAAAGAAGGATATCTTCTTTTTAGGGGATAATCGATTTAGGGGATAAAAGAAACGTCTTTTTCGGGCGTGGCTCTGCCCACAATGGGCGCAATACGCCCACTCTAGGCAGGACACAACAGGATCATGATATCAACCTCCCACCCAATTTCATCAAGATCGGATGATATCATCGGGTAGTTATGCTGTGGACAGTCAGACACACACACAGACAGATGCACACACATGACAAATATAGTGGTCGCTCTGTTTGATAACTGGTGAACCAATATTTGGGTCATATACTGGACAAAGACATTAGTAGACGACACTATTTTTACACAAATTACAATTGGCATTAGTAGACTAAGAGCAAACACATGATTTGTGGAATTTGAATCTGAGTTCTCCAAAATCATGAGTTAGTGGGAGTTGAACCTGAGTTCTCAACAATGATACGACTACAACTATTGGAGATGCCTCTTCGTGGTGGTTTTACCCCCCAATGTAAGTCGGGGGCCAAATAATCCCCATTCTTCCCTGCTGCCTGGATTCGTCAGGGCAGCACGTTCAGAGTACCGATCGGTCCCCATGAACCGCCCTTTCCCTCTTGTCTCTGTCTCATCTCTTTCTCCCTCTCTAACTCTGTCATGGCCCTAACTTCGTGAAGGTGCGGAATATATTACCCGCAGATGTGAGTTTAAGGAGTAAAAATGGGCTTTTAGGATGTGCAAGAGGAAACCTGTGCTCAATGAAAGATGTCACCAACCTGTGCACAGCCAAGGCATCCCATGGCCATCCCAGTGTATGGTGAGGGGGGACATGAGTATCAAGGGGTAGTAACCACCCACCACGTCTCGTCTCTTAAACAAACAAGCTGATAGGGCAGGCCGGAAAGAAAGTTTGAAAAAGAGAGAAGCTGAAGCCAACCACAGTGCCAGCTGAGAATGTGCGACCGTAAGATGAGTGGAACCACAAACCATAGAGTGCTGTGGATGACGTCATATTGATGTCTAAGTGTACAAGAGGTTATTATTATTTAGCTTTTCTCTCGCAATGCCGAATGATTGCAAATTACACGTTATAGCATTGTCGGTTTAAAAAATGGGAATGACGTATGTTGATGCAATCTTTTCCCTATCTCTCGCCCTCTCTCTCTCTCTCTCCCTCTCTCTCTCTCTCTCTCCCTCTCTCTCCCTCTCTTTCTCTCTCCCTCTCTCTCCCTCTCTTTCTCTCTCCCTCTCTCTCCCTCTCTTTCTCTCTCGCCCTCTTTTTCTCTCTCCCACTCTTTCTCTCTCGCCCTCTTTTTCTCTCCCTCTCTTTCTCTCTCCCTCTCTTTCTCTCTCCCTCTCTTTCTCTCTCGCCCTCTTTCTCTCTCCCTCTCTTTCTCTCTCCCTCTCTTTCTCTCTCCCTCTCTTTCTCTCTCGCCCTCTTTCTCTCTCTCCCTCTCTTTCTCTCTCCCTCTCTTTCTCTCTCGCCCTCTTTCTCTCTCCCTCTCTTTCTCTCTCGCCCTCTTTTTCTCTCTCGCCCTCTTTTTCTCTCTCGCCCTCTTTCTCTCTCCCTCTCTTTCTCTCTCGCCCTCTTTTTCTCTCTCCCTCTCTTTCTCTCTCCCTCTCTTTCTCTCTCCCTCTCTTTCTCTCTCGCCCTCTTTTTCTCTCTCGCCCTCTTTCTCTCTCCCTCTCTTTCTCTCTCCCTCTCTTTCTCTCTCGCCCTCTTTCTCTCTCCCTCTCTCTCCCTCTCTTTCTCTCTCGCCCTCTTTTTCTCTCTCCCTCTCTTTCTCTCTCGCCCTCTTTCTCTCTCCCTCTCTTTCTCTCTCGCCCTCTCTTTCTCTCTCCCTCTCTTTCTCTCTCGCCCTCTCTTTCTCTCTCCCTCTCTTTCTCTCTCCCTCTCTCTCCCTCTCTTTCTCTCTCCCTCTCTCTCCCTCTCTTTCTCTCTCGCCCTCTTTTTCTCTCTCCCACTCTTTCTCTCTCGCCCTCTTTTTCTCTCTCGCCCTCTTTCTCTCTCCCTCTCTTTCTCTCTCCCTCTCTTTCTCTCTCGCCCTCTTTCTCTCTCCCTCTCTTTCTCTCTCGCCCTCTTTTTCTCTCTCGCCCTCTTTCTCTCTCGCCCTCTTTTTCTCTCTCGCCCTCTTTCTCTCTCCCTCTCTTTCTCTCTCGCCCTCTTTTTCTCTCTCCCACTCTTTCTCTCTCGCCCTCTTTTTCTCTCTCGCCCTCTTTCTCTCTCCCTCTCTTTCTCTCTCCCTCTCTTTCTCTCTCCCTCTCTTTCTCTCTCGCCCTCTTTCTCTCTCCCTCTCTTTCTCTCTCCCTCTCTTTCTCTCTCGCCCTCTTTTTCTCTCTCCCTCTCTTTCTCTCTCCCTCTCTTTCTCTCTCCCTCTCTTTCTCTCTCCCTCTCTTTCTCTCTCGCCCTCTTTTTCTCTCTCCCACTCTTTCTCTCTCGCCCTCTTTTTCTCTCTCGCCCTCTTTCTCTCTCCCTCTCTTTCTCTCTCCCTCTCTTTCTCTCTCCCTCTCTTTCTCTCTTGCCCTCTTTCTCTCTCCCTCTCTTTCTCTCTCCCTCTCTTTCTCTCTCCCTCTCTTTCTCTCTCGCCCTCTTTTTCTCTCTCCCTCTCTTTCTCTCTCCCTCTCTTTCTCTCTCGCCCTCTTTTTCTCTCTCCCACTCTTTCTCTCTCCCTCTCTTTCTCTCTCCCTCTCTTTCTCTCTCCCCTCTCTTTCTCTCTCGCCCTCTTTTTCTCTCTCCCTCTCTTTCTCTCTCCCACTCTTTCTCTCTCCCTCTCTTTCTCTCTCCCTCGCTTTCTCTCTCCCTCTCTTTCTCTCTCCCTCTCTTTCTCTCTCCCTCTCTTTCTCTCTCGCCCTCTTTTTCTCTCTCCCTCTCTTTCTCTCTCCCACTCTTTCTCTCTCCCTCTCTTTCTCTCTCCCTCGCTTTCTCTCTCCCTCTCTTTCTCTCTCCTCTCTTTCTCTCTCCCTCTCTTTCTCTCTCCCTCCTCTCTTTCTCTCTCCCTCTCTTTCTCTCTCGCCCTCTTTCTCTCTCCCTCCCTCTCTCTCCCTCTCTTTCTCTCTCCCTCTCTTTCTCTCTCCCTCGCTTTCTCTCTCCCTCTCTTTCTCTCTCGCCCTCTTTTTCTCTCTCCCACTCTTTCTCTCTCCCTCTCTTTCTCTCTCCCTCTCTTTCTCTCTCCCTCTCTTTCTCTCTCTCCCACTCTTTCTCTCTCCCTCTCTTTCTCTCTCCCTCTCTTTCTCTCTCCCTCTCTTTCTCTCTCCCTCTTTTTCTCTCTCGCCCTCTTTTTCTCTCTCCCACTCTTTCTCTCTCCCTCTCTTTCTCTCTCCCTCGCTTTCTCTCTCCCTCTCTTTCTCTCTCGCCCTCTTTTCTCTCTCCCACTCTTTCTCTCTCCCTCTCTTTCTCTCTCCCTCTCTTTCTCTCTCCCTCTCTTTCTCTCTCCCTCTCTTTCTCTCTCCCTCTCTTTCTCTCTCCCTCTCTTTCTCTCTCCCTCTCTTTCTCTCTCCCTCTCTTTCTCTCTCCCACTCTTTCTCTCTCCCTCTCTTTCTCTCTCCCTCTCTTTCTCTCTCCCTCTCTTTCTCTCTCCCTCTCTTTCTCTCTCCCTCTCTTTCTCTCTCCCTCTCTTTCTCTCTCCCTCTCTTTCTCTCTCTCCCTCTCTTTCTCTCTCCCTCTCTTTCTCTCTCCCTCTCTTTCTCTCTCCCTCTCTTTCTCTCTCTCCCTCTCTTTCTCTCTCCCTCTCTTTCTCTCTCCCTCTCTTTCTCTCTCCCTCTCTTTCTCTCTCCCTCTCTTTCTCTCTCCCTCTCTTTCTCTCTCTCCCTCTCTTTCTCTCTCCCACTCTTTCTCTCTCTCTCTTTCTCTCTCCCTCTCTTTCTCTCTCCCTCTCTTTCTCTCTCCCTCTCTTTCTCTCTCCCTCTCTTTCTCTCTCCCTCTCTTTCTCTCTCCCTCTCTTTCTCTCTCTCCCTCTCTTTCTCTCTCCCTCTCTTTCTCTCTCCCACTCTTTCTCTCTCTCTCTTTCTCTCTCCCTCTCTTTCTCTCTCCCTCTCTTTCTCTCTCCCTCTCTTTCTCTCTCCCTCTCTTTCTCTCTCCCTCTCTTTCTCTCTCCCTCTCTTTCTCTCTCTCCCTCTCTTTCTCTCTCTCCCTCTCTTTCTCTCTCTCCCTCTCTTTCTCTCTCCCTCTCTTTCTCTCTCCCTCTCTTTCTTTCTCCCTCTCTTTCTCTCTCTCCCTCTCTTTCTCTCTCCCTCTCTTTCTCTCTCCCTCTCTTTCTCTCTCCCTCTCTTTCTCTCTCTCCCTCTCTTTCTCTTTCTCTCTCTCCCTCTCTTTCTCTCTCTCCCTCTCTTTCTCTCTCCCTCTCTTTCTCTCTCCCTCTCTTTCTTTCTCCCTCTCTTTCTCTCTCTCCCTCTCTTTCTCTCTCTCTCTCTCTCTCTCTCTTCTCTCTCGCCCCCTGCTGGCCGTTCGTGTGTTGGGCGTGGCGTCATGGCGGCTGTGAGCAACTGCTCTGTGGTGTAGTGAGTTCTTTGCGAGGTTTCCTTCTCTCCTGCCCTCCCCTGCCCCCCCCCCCCCCTCCCTCTCCTTCCTATCCTGTGTACTTTGGCATTTTGTTTTTCATCCGTTCTACACCTTTGTCTTCGAGAGAGAGAGGATTGAGAGCGAGCCCGTTTTGGGTGCGGCCTACTGGCTTCGACGGCGTTTTGTAAGCCATTTTTGTGCTTATAATGCACGTTTATTACTTACTTTAGTTTGATTATTTTGGTTTGTTACCTTCTTGTCCGGTTCGGACAAGTGGGGGTGTTGAATTCGCTGGTATGGCGAATGCACGCTCTCGGTTAGAGGCGTTCGATAGCCTAACGAGGAAGCATGCATTTGTGTGTGTTCCACCAGAAGGAGTCCTCACTGAGGATGTGGTACTCGCAGTGGGGAAAATAATCGGGTGCGAGCATGTCCGAGCTGCCTCACGAATGAATCAAAAAGTTGTTATCTTCCTGTCCGAAGAAAACTTTGTTCATGACGTCGTGAGTGCAGGTTTAGCCACAGAAGGTGGTGTGTTTATGTTAGCGTCCCCCATGGATACTCCAGCGATGAAAATCGTTGTATCAAACGTACCACCTTTTATACCAAACGACAAACTAATGTCAGTCCTTTCTCGTTATGGAACAGCTGTGTCAAGAATGTCCATGATCCCTCTGAAGAGCCGAGACGAGAGGATAAAACACGTAATGAGTTTCCGTCGCCAAGTTTACATGGTACTTCCCGATCGTGGTGATGATACAGGGTTAAATATTTCATTTAAAGTAAAATCCGACGATCGGGAGTATCAAATGTACGCCTCGTCAGCCTCACTAACGTGTTTTCACTGTGGAGCCTTTGGTCACGTTAAACGTTTTTGTCCCAAGGTTTCGTGTTCAAAGTGTGGGGAAAATGGCCACGCATACACCGATTGTAAAAAGGATAATACTCGTGTTTCTATTCAACCGATTGGAGTTAATCCTGTGAGTGTGCCGGTTCCTGCTGTTCCCTCCTGCAGTGAGACGAACAATAGCAGCATCGATGCACATATCCCGAGTCCAAAAAACGATCGCACTTCACTTCCTGTCACGGAAACCGAAGCGACCCCAACTCGCACAACCCTTGTTGCGATTCCCTCATGTAGTGAAGGAATGGAGGAGGACCCTATTGTTGGTTCTAAAAAACGAAGGGCGTCGGTTGATAATTTTTCTACCAGTAATCCTAAAAAGGTGGTATTGGAGAAGGCCAGTGTAGCTGAACACACACCTCAATGTGTTCCTAATGCTTCCATCGGGTTTGAAAAAAGGGATGGTGAATCCGGTGCTGCAATTGAGGATAATATGTCTGAAGGTTCGTGTACAAACTCTGTGGATGCAAATTGCTATAGGGGTGAAATAAGTTGCAACGCTGAACACATTGATAAACCCTCGAACGAACCATTACGATCATTGACATCAGTCACTGTGAACGAGCAGACAGTGACTGACTCATCCCTCTGCAGTGCTGCTCTACTGATGCAGATTCAAAACTGTGTTACCGAGTCGTTCATCGATTCGGTAGATTGTGCTCCACAAGAGGATGAAACTGAGGCTTCAACTTCTGACGAGTACAAATATCACCAGGGCATTGTGGATTGCACAGTGGAGCTCTCCAGCGAATCCCCAGAGATACTGACAATTCCCATAGTGACCACGGAGGCCGACATCCTCGATCCTGGAGGGACTTTGTCAGACTTGTCGGAATCTGATGAGGATGAGGAGGTGCCTGAGTTGTCTCAGTCTCAGTTGAGTCAGCCAATGATATCTCCTCAACTCGTACTCTCCTTTTTGAATGAAACCTATAGACAGCGAAATGTAGTTATCAGGGATACATTTCCTGATTTAGGTTCATTTATTCAATCAGCAAAGGAAATAACAAGAAAGGGCAAGGATTTTCCACTAACAAGGTCACAATTTCACCGACTCAGGAAATTTATTACAAAAGCCAGTCTTGAGATTTCGCAACACCCAATCAAACCCTTTGATAAGGAATGAATCAAATTACCTTTGGCACCTTGAACATTAACGGTGGAGGTGCAAACCCAAACCGCCAAGCTCAAGTGCAAAGTTTGTTTCGGCGCAAAAACGTCGATGTACTTTTACTGCAGGAAACGCACATCACCCAAAACGTAGAATATGATTGGTGTCGCGTTTTTGGGGGACAGTGCTTTTTTAGCAACCTGTCTTCCCTTTCGGCAGGTGTTGCGTTCGTACTTCGACCAGGGCTAGTACCTGAGTCAATCCTCTTCCAGGAGATCATTAAAGGCCGATTCAGCTCTCTTGAACTGGAGGTTAATAACTTCCATTTCACATTATTCAATGTGTACGCACCAAGTGAGAGCACAGAACGGAAAGCTTTCTTTGCGTCTGTGATTAATCACCTGCAGACAGTTGACCTAAACCAATGTACGTGTATCGGGGGTGATTTTAACTGTACCTTTGAACCTGTAATGGACAGGAACTCGGCAGAACCTCATCCCGAATCATGTATTGATTTATCCCTTTTCCTCTCTCGGGTGGGTTTGCTAGATGTATGGAGGGTACTTTTCCCCAATGAACCTCAGTTCACCTGGAGCCGCATCACCAGAGGAAGAGTGTCCTTCGCGAGACTCGACCGATGGTATATAAACTCACCCTTTAGAAACGCTATAGTCTCTCCAGATTATTTTCCGTCAATATTTTCAGACCATCATCTAGTAACCATGGGGTTTCTTTTTCCTCAGTCAATAAAAAAAAGTGCATACTGGAAATTTAATACTAGTCTTCTAGAAGATGGTCTATTTAAAGAAGCCTTCCAAGTTTTCTGGGCTAATCAAATCCAAAGAAAGCCCTCTTTTTCTTCTGTTAATCTTTGGTGGGACAATACGAAAGCCCAGATTCGGGTGTTTTGTCAACAGTTTAGAGCTAACATTACAAATGTGAAGAATATAACAATGACTTGTTTGGAGGCTGACATTGTACAGCTCGAAGGTAAACTTGCTAAAAATAATAATGCAAGAAACTTCCAGTTATTACTAGAAAAGAAGACTCAGTTGAGAGAGTTAATCCAGGAGAAAGCAGCAGGGTTGTTGCTCAGACTAAGGGTTAAGAACTTAAAGGTTTTAGATACCCCTAGCAAAGCTTTTTTTCGTCTGGACTCTGTCAGTAAAGCACCCAAGAACATCTTTTCGGTAATTAATCCTGGCGGAACTGTCGTTGTTGATCCCAGAGACAGACGGTTATGTGTTCAGGACTTCTTTTCCAAACTGTTTTCAAAACAGGTCGTTTGTGAGGAAACAATGAGACTTTTAACCTCTCACCTATCCTCGTTAACCGAGTCCCAGCGGCTGGATATGGACTCGCCAATTACGCTCGAGGAGTTAAAGCAAGCCCTGGCTGGAATGGACTCGGGAAGAGCCCCTGGAATCGATGGTCTGCCGGCTGAATTTTATGAGGAATTTTGGGAACTATTAGGTCCAGAACTGATGCATGTTCTTGAATCATCACTGACTCATGGAGAATTGCCTTTAAGTATGAGAAGAGCGGTGATGTCCCTTCTTCCAAAGGCTGGTGATCTGCGACAAATGAAGAATTGGAGACCTGTTTCTCTACTATGCACTGATTATAAAATCCTTTCAAAAGTTCTGGCGAATCGAGCTAAAAGGGTAATTGGCGCTTTGGTTCACCCTGATCAGAGCTATTGTATTCCAGGTAGATCTATGTATGATAACATATTTTTCATTAGAGATCTCATAGATGGCAACTGTGTGCAGAATGATTTTGGTATAATTTTTCTTGATTTAGAAAAGGCTTTTGATAGCATCGATCATGTCTTTTTAAATCATGTGCTTGAAGCCTGTGGATTTGGAGATAATTTCAGAACTTATATTGCTTTATTGTACAACAATATATTCAGTTTAGTTAAGGTGAACAATGAGCTTTGTTCTCCCATACAGGTTCAAAGGGGGGTAAGGCAAGGTTGCCCCGTCTCCGGCTTACTGTTCACCCTTGTAATGGAATCACTTCTCGTGTCACTAAGGAATAACGTTTCTGGAATGAGTATATCTCCTGATCATCCTCCAGTTGTTGTATCGGCGTATGCTGATGATGTTGCAATCATTGTTAAAAACAATAACGACATTGCAGCTCTGGCTAAGTGCCTACATTTGTTTGGTTTAGCTTCCTCGTTGAAGTGCAACTGGGAAAAGAGCAAAGCGCTATGGGTTCCCTCTGTCAGGGACAGCGCATCTGGAATGGCGCAAGACCCGCCAATACACCTTCCTGCAAGTTTAAAGTGGGTGGATGGAGGTGTTCGCTATCTTGGAGTGTTCCTTGGATCCCCACAGTACAGCCAGAAAAACTGGGAAGGTGTCGCTGAACGCGTAAAGAAGAGATTGAGTAGATGGAGGAGAGCCCTGCCTCACCTTTCGTATAAGGGCCGAGTTTTGGTAGTCAAGAACCTCGTCGCCTCCTTCCTGTGGCACAGATTCATCTGCCTGCAACCACCAGAAGGCTTGGTGAAGGAAGTGCAAAGACAACTGTTGGAGTTCTTTTGGGGAGGGCATCACTGGTTACGGCCAAACGTTGTATGCCGTCCATTGGCCGAGGGTGGCCAGAGTATGGTCGACATCAGGAGCCGCATAATGGCCTTTCGGCTATGCACTGTGCAAAAACTTTTGGTGAAAGAACAACTACCAAACCATGTTTTGGCCACCCACATTTTGCGGCAAGCTGGTGGGCTGGGATATGGCCGCGAATGTTTCTTGGTCCTGCTTCAACAAGTCGACACATCTCCTCTTCCTGTTTTTTATCAGAGTGTGTTGAATGCTTGGCAGAACCTCACTGTGTGCCGTCAAGAAGACATCTACGATATTCATATGTTTGCACAAGAGCCTTTGTTCTGCAATCGGCTTTTCCCAAACATACCCAAAAGTAGGGACCTCTGCCAGCATTTCATAACTGCCGGCATCACGAAAGTATGGCACCTCCGGCAAGTTTCAGGTTGCGGGTGGAAATCAGCTCGAGAAGTAGCCGAGCTAGCAGGAATTCGGTCTGAAAGAGTGACTGCAAAAGTGGTGAGAGAGGTGATACGAACAGGGGTACGGCTGAGAGTATGCTGGTCCCACGAGCTCGAACCATTGCACGACGAGTGGATTTTTCCTGGGTTACTGGTGCACTTCAAGTTGGAAGACTTACCCCCGGTCAGCATGGGGATAAGCCCCTTTCAAGAAACCAGCAGTAAAGAGCTATACAAATCGTGTGTCAAGTTACTGCTGGGGGATACGCCGCTAAATGGAGTAATCCGGTGGAAGAAACTGTTGCCTGTGGGACCCCCCTCTGAACCTGTATGGAACTCCATGTATAGCAAGCTCATAAGTAAAAGATCTGGTGATCTCCAATGGAGACTGATCCACTGGATAGTCCCCTCTAATAAGTTAATCAGCCATTTCTCTCCTACATCCACATGTTGCCCATTCTGCATATGCACGGAGGACGTGTTCCACGCCTTCATTAATTGTGTGAGATTGGTTCCTTTGTTTCGGTGCTTTAATCTTGTGGCACACAGAATGAGGGTTGTTTTCTCGTTGCGTTCTTTTATTTTCGGCTTTGATGCCAAGCCAAGCAAGGAGAATATGTTAATGAGGTTTCTGGTCGCAACAGCCAAGCTGGCAATATACCTCTCAAGAAGGGAGAAATTGAACGGAAAACCTGCCGGGGAATGCAATGTAATGTTGTTTTTCAATGCCCTTGTGTCAGCAAGACTTAAACTAGAGTTTTTTTTCTATAAAGATGCAAACGATCTTGATGAATTCGCCAATACTTGGTGTCATGAAGGGTTGTGCGAGGTTCGTGAGAACCAACTGGTAATGTTTTTGTAGGTTGCTTAAAGTTAATGGTTTATTTTGGCAAATTGTGTGCCGTGATACCTCTGTTACCTTTTCTTTTCATTTCATTGCTTTTTCTTGCAATTTTGATTGGTGTGAAGATATAAATACATTTTTGTACTATTTTGATAATAAAAGGACTTCAAAAGTCAAAAAAAAGTCTCTTTCTCTCTCTCTCTCTCTCTCTCTCTCTCTCTCTCTCTCTCTCTCTCTCTCTCTCTCGCCCCCTGCTGGTCGTTTGTATGCTGGTTGTACTGTCATGGCGTCTGCTTGTGGAGGCCTGTGAGTGCTCTGTGTTGTTGCTCCATCCCCCCCCCCTCCCCCCTCCCGTTTTCCCCCCTCTGTGTCCTTGTACCTGTTCGTGGAGTCTTCCTGGTGATTCCCATATACGTTGAGACGGGAGAGAGAGCCGGAGAGCACAGGGTGATCGCTGGTAAGGGTTCGCCGTTTTTGGGCGTCGCCCGATCGGTGTTTGCTCCTTCATCTTAAACCTCTATTTCCTTTTTTTCCTTTCGTTTATCCTTCCTTCAGTTTGTTTTGTTGCCTCCCTTTTCCGAAGTTAGGGAAATCGGAGAGGTCTGATTGCTTCCCATTCCCGGAGTTCGGGTAGGGAAGATTGTATTATATATTCACCCTCCCCGAGTTGGGGAGGGGTTGTAAGTGCAGCTGTTCCAGCATGGCAGCTGCACTATCTCGATTTACGGCCTTTCAGAGCCTGACCCGTAAGCACGGGTTCTTTTGTGTACCTCCGGAACGTGAGGTTAGTGTCGAGGACGTTGTCCTCGCAACCGGTCGTGTTGTCGGGATCGACAAGGTTGTTGCCGCTTCACGGATGAACAAGCGGATCGTTATTTTTTTGTCCGACGTGGATTGTGTCCCACAAATTGTCGAACAGGGTTTGACAATCGATCCAGATTTATTTGTAATGATTTCCCCACTAGATAGCCCAGCGATAAAAGTCGTATATCAAATTGCCCCCCATTTGTATCCGACGATGTACTAATTAAAGAGTTGTCCCGATACGGTACCATCGTGTCTCGTATCTCCATGATTCCCTTTGGGTCACGAAACAACAATTTAAGGCACGTGGTTTCATTCCGGCGGCAAGTGTTTATGATTTTAAAAAATTCCCAGAATGATTTAAACCTTATAATAAAATTAAAACATCAACAGAACGAATATACAGTGTACGTGTCCACCAACGTTCTAAAATGTTTTGGCTGCGGACAATTTGGGCATGTTAAGCATGACTGCCCCCGAAAAGAGAATTCTCCACAAGTGCAACCTCCCCTCCGAACCGGGAATAAGCAACCCCCCCACCTTCCCACCACCGGTCCAAACCCTTCCACCACTGACCCAAGCCTTCCCACCACCGAACCAAGCCCTCCCGCCGCCGAACCAAGCCCTCCCACCACCGACCCGAACCTTCCCACCATCGACCCAAGCCTTACCACCACTGATCCCAATCTGTCCACCACCGACCCAAGCCCTCTTACCACCAATCCAAACCCCCCCCCCCCCGCCGTACCCCTTCCCCTCCCCTTGAAACAGGGGCCCCTCCCTCTACTGAAGGATCTAATTGCAGCCATCTCCTGTTAACTATAGATCTCCCCCCCCCCCCAGGCGACATCGTCCAATCACAGCTTGTTGCCTGCTATAACTGATCCTACCTCTCCCGCCGTGGTAGCCGATGGGAATCCCCTCCCGATGATCACGTCCTCCCTCCCCCCCCCTCCCCCCAAACCCTTGCAATCTCTTCCCACTAACCAGGACGAGTTTCAATTAGTCTGCCCAAAAGGAAAAAGACATCTGCAAACAACAGATGAAAACGGTCATCTCTTTAAAAAACCTACAACTGAAAACCGACAGCCCCCCCTCTCTGGCCTAGATTTGTCCCTCGTCACAGAAAATCGTTTCTCGGTATTGGAGGACATAGATGTGGATGAATCCTCGCCCTTGTCTACTGACCTAGAAACTGATATGGTTGAACCGCAAAAATTAGTACCCCCCCCCCCTGCTCCCCTGAAGATGCCCTCCCCGTCCCCCCCCCTCTATGGACTATGCCCCATCCGATAACGTGGAGGGATGTGATGACGGTGAGGAGATAAATGATGAAAACCAGTGTGACACACCATCTGAGCCATCTGATATAGATGACTCTGTTAGTGAATGTGGTAGCCTCAAGGAAGAAGAAATCCCTCCAATCCCTCCCTCCGAGATAAAAAGGTTTCTTAAGGACACATTCCGAAAAAGGAATGTTGTAATAGAAACCTTTTTTCCGGAGCTACCTGATTTTATACATTCCGCTAGACTGATGGTAAAACGGCCCCACGTTTTTAATTTCAATTCCTCCCAACGTCACCGTTTAAAGAAGTGGTCGCAAAAAGCTAAGAATGAACTGCTATCAAAAAATTGAGTGGTGGTCACTCCTCCTTATAGCTGTAATGAGTTTTTCCATTTGTAGCTTGAATATTAACGGAGGATGTAGCTCTGTCCGCAAAGTTCAAGTAAGGGATTTTTTATTACAGAAGAAAGTTGACATTGCCCTCTTACAAGAGACCCATGCCAACGACTACTGTGTCGCAGAGTGGTGTAGGCTCTTCCCCGGCCTGTCCTTCTTTAGTAACGGTGACTCCCGCAAAGGCGGTGTCGCAATAATTCTTAGCCCCTCCTTTTCGCCTTCATCGCTTAAATTCGACGAAATACACAAGGGATCCCTAGCATCCCTAGAATTCCACTACTGTGGAAAATTCTATACTATTTTTAATATCTATGCCCCAAGTACGCCTGTAGCTCGGCGAGTTTTTTTTAATGACCTTGGGACACACCTAACGTCCCTCGACAGCCAAAACGCCCTAAAAAACCGAGACAATCATGTTTGTATTGGTGGAGATTTTAACTGCACCCTTCAACCCCAACTAGACAGGAACAGTGCAGAGCCCCATCCTGCCTCCACAATCCCTCTCACCAAATTTTTAAAACCAATGAATTTGACAGATATATGGCGGGTACAGCACCCATCAATCAGGCAATACACATGGTGTCGATGCATTCAGGGTAATATTGTACTTGCTCGCTTGGACAAGTTTTATATTAATCCTCCACTTGAACGCCTCGTTCTGTCATCCAAAATTTGCCCATCAGGATTCTCGGACCACAGCGCAACATTTCTCAAAATTTCTGCCCCCTGCCCGAAACACAAGAGTGCTTTTTGGAAATTTAATAACAACTTACTTGATGATAGTACCTTTAAGGACATTTTTCCAGAAATTTGGAATATTCTGGTTGCCTCCCAAGGGAATTTCTCAAACCTCAGACAATGGTGGGATAATGCCAAAACGCACATCAGACTATTCTGCCAACAATATCGTGCGTATGGTGTTCAAGAGGAAAGAAAAACCACAACCTTACTTGAAGATGAAATCCTGGAATTACAGGAACAGCTTCAGGGAACCGCAAGTGTGAGCTACCAGGGAATGAGGCAACAAATCCATGGAAAAACGGCCTTACTGAATTCCATATCCGAAAGGCGAGCACAAAATGCTTTATTGCGCCTGAAGATGAGGTACATACACGACCTTGATGCTCCAACCAAATTCTTCTTCAGCCTTAAAAGGGGGGCCTCTTCGTCAATGATTACACGCTTGCTCCATGATGGGGAACTCCTTTATGAAGATGGCAGAATCAGGGAATGTGCCCAGAAACATTTTAAACAACGGTTTATGCGGCATGACATTAACCAGGATGCAATATCGGAACTTGTTTCTAACCTTCCAACATTGGCGGAGGATCAGAAGCAGCAGTTGGAGGATCCTCTTAGGTTACCTGAGCTCACCGCTGCCTTGAAGGCCTTAGAACCTGATAAAGCCCCTGGACTGGATGGGCTGACAAGTGAATTTTTCCAGTTTTTTTGGGACACCATTGGACCTCACCTACTGCGGGTATTGAATGAATGTTTAGAGGATGGACAACTGCCGTGGAGTTGCCGGAGAGCAGTCACCACCTTAATTCCTAAGAAAGCGGACACTCAACTTATAGAGAACTGGCGTCCTATTTCTGTTTTATGTACGGATTATAAAATTTTAGCCAAAGCCTTGTCTAATCGAATGAAACCTTTTATGAATGTACTAATAGGAGAACATCAATCCTTTTGTATTCCTGGACGTACTATTTTTAATAATATCTTTCTTATCCGTGATACCATTCGGTTTTGTAACAATTTTAATATGAATGTTGGTCTGTTTTTTATTGACCAAGGAAAAGCCTTTGACTGTATTGACCACATGTACCTTTTTAGAGTTTTAGAGAATTTTGGGTTTGGACCTATTTTTATCTCGTACGTTAAACTTTTGTATTGTAATATATCCAGTGTTCTTAAAATTAATCAAGTATTGTGTAGCCCCATTGCTGTACAACGGGGAGTACGGCAAGGTTGCCCACTATCTGGACTTTTATACTCTCTTGCCATCGAACCTCTTCTGCTCCAATTACGTACGCACATTTCTGGCTTCACTGGATCAATTCTTACCACACCGCTAAAAGTCTCTGCCTATGCAGATGATGTCTGTATTTATATAAAAAATAGTGCTGACGTCACTGCGGTGGCTCAAGCACTAAAAACATATTGTCAGGCTTGTTCAGGCCAGGTAAACTGGAAGAAGAGTGAAGCCCTTTGGATAGGACCTGGAGATTGCCTGCCAATTGTCCTACCAGGAGGAGTGAACTGGCAGAAAAGTGGCATTAAATACCTCGGTATTTTCCTCGGAGACAACACCTTTGAGCAACAGAACTGGGTGGGATTACCAGACAAGGTAATGGCAAAACTGGCCCGCTGGAAAGGACTTCTTTTTCAACTTTCGTACCGCGGAAGAACTCTCGTCATTAACAATCTTGTCGCCTCTATGCTATGGCATAAGATGATATGCCTACAACCGCCCGGGAGCCTTCTTATTACACTGCAAAAGAGCATTGTCGACTTTTCTGGAGCGGGAAACACTGGCTCCAACCCCCCGTGGCATACTTACCACTCACTGAAGGTGGCCAAGGTCTTATTGATATCCGCAGCCGGATTATGGTCTTCCGGCTTCATATCGTGCGCCAACTTGTATATGGAGATGAAGCCCTACTCTGGAGGCCTCTGGCTAACTGCATATTACAGCTTACATGCAAGCTGGGTTACGACCGAGAACTTTTCTTGATGAACCCTCATCAAATCGATTCATCCTTGCTGCCCACCTTTTACCAAGGGGTGATGAACGCCTGGCAAGCCCTGTCCTTTTCCCGTGAAATGGCAACATACAACATGGAAATGTTGATGAATGAGCCCCTATGCTACAACCCCTTCCTGGAAAACAGCTTGAATAATAGGGGACTCGTTCAACGCTTTGTTGATGCCAAGCTGCTGCGAGTGAAAGACCTCATGACAGAGTCTGGGAGCTACCGGCTGAGTGCTGCCGCTGTGGCACAAAAAACCGGAATAAAATCTGTCAGGATCATCTCTCGGTTCCTTCAAGGGATATCCACAACGTATCGTAATACCTGCGAGGAACTTGGCCCTTCCCCCGAGGAAACAGCGGGTGACTTCCCCAAACTCCTAGTCTTCAGCCCGCCACTTAATCTGTCCCCTGGCCTGAACAGCCCTGATGATACTGCATTATCCCTTCCCGCCTTTCCAAAGAAAACTTTGTACAACGCGTACGTTAAAATTTTATACGCAAAAACATTTTCTGGGCACCCGAGGCTTCGATGGCGGGATGTTTTACCCCCAATACCCCCCAATTGCCCCAATTGGCGAAGTTTTTATCTTTTGCCTACTCCAAAGTATGTTGGAGATATTCAATGGAAACTTGTACACTGGATTTTACCTTATAATGTTTTACTGAACCGGTTTTCTACTGCTAACTCTAATCTATGCCCTTTCTGTGCATCCATTGAAACCCTACCGCATATATACCTTGAGTGTGAACGATTGCAACCTCTTTTTACATTCCTTCAGGAACGCTTTGTGAAGCTTGGTTCCCTCTTCAATCACAATGTTTTTATTTATGGTGTTTTAGGACCGTCTTCCCTTAGAAATGTGGTTTTAATGAATTTTTTAATTGGCCAGGCCAAGTTTGCAATTTATAAATCCAGAAAGAAAAAAATGGGAAACGCTTCTGACTCGTCATATGATGTACTGCTCATCTTTAAGGCTCTTGTAAATGCAAGACTAAAGCTAGAGTACCGGTTTTTTAAAATGAACAAGAATTTAACATGTTTTAAAGAAAAGTGGGTTTTTAATGATGTCATATGCACACTTGATGATGATGATTTGATAATAATTTTTCCTTGAGACCATTTTTATTGTGCTTTGTTTCTTTATGACTGAACATTACTGATTTTTTGTACTCTTGTAATAAAAGGAAGAAACAGTCAGTCTCTCTCTCTCTCTCTCTCTCTCTCTCTCTGTCTCTCTCTCTCTCTCTCTCTCTCTCTCTCTCTCTCTCTCTCTCTCTCTCTCTCTCTCTCTCTCTCTCTCTCTCTCTCTCTCTCTCTCTCTCTCTCTCTCTCTCTCTCTCTCTCTCTCTCTCTCTCTCTCGCGCGCGCCCTCTGCTGGCTGTCGGTGTGTTTGGGCGCGGCAAGATGGTGGCTGTGCATGTGTGGTGAGGTACGAGCTGCTCTGCTGTTCTACTCTTTTGTCCCTTTCCACGTCGTAATCTCACCTTTTCCTTCCCCCTGTTCGTTTATCTTTACATCCTTACTCTGCATTTGTGCCCCAACCCCTCCCCTTTGATCAGACCCAACACTTCGGGGCTTCGGCCTCCCCCATCCCCCTCTGCCTCCCTTTTCCCTCCTCGATTCCCTTTTTCTTATCTCGTTTTGTATTTATATTCACTCCGTGTCCTTTGTTTCCTTTTCCTTTTTCTGAGAGAGAGAAAGAGAGCCCGCAGCTGTTTGTGGATAACTTTTGATTAATCGGCGGCCCATCCCGTCCTCCGGCTGATCGCTTTTTTTCTCCACCAGCTGTGTTTGTTTTCGCCTTTGAAAATCTGTCTCGGCTCGTAATTAATTAATCACTGTTCGAGAGCGATATTCACTCTCCCCGTCCTCGTCCCCCCCCCCCCGTCCTTCGTCCCCCCCCCCGTCTCCCTCGTCCCCCCCCCCGTCCCTCGTCCCCCCCCCCCCCCCCCCCCCGTCCCCCCCCCCGTCCCTCGTCCCCCCGTCCCTCGTCCCTCGTCCTCGTCCCTCGTCCTCGTCCCCTCGTCCCCCGTCCCTCGTCCCCCGTCCCTCATCCCCCGTCCCTCGTCCCCCCGTCCCTCATCCCCCGTCCCTCGTTCCCCGTCCCACCCCCACCCTCGTCCCTTGTCCCCCCCCCCTCGTCCCCTGTCCCACCCCCCCCCCCCTCGTCCCCTGTAAATTATGACTTCGTTTTCACGTTACGGCGGCATATGAAGCGTTAACTCGTAGACATGGCGTTGTTTGTGTCCCACCCGAACGAGGTCAGCGTCGAAGACCTCGTTATTGCTGTGGGCAACATAATCGGTATTGATAAAGTTCGCGCGGCCTCACGAATGAACAAACGTGTCGTTATTTTCGTATCCGAGGCTGAACTGGTTCACGAGATTGTATGTACAGGATTATCGACAGATGACGGACAATTCGTACTCGTGTCCCCTCTCGACACTCCAGCCGTTAAGGTCATCATCTCGAACTGTCCTCCATTCCTGAAGAACGAGAGACTGGTCTCCGAACTATCTCGTTTATG
>NC_136261.1:308206510-308231510 GCF_964187855.1 Myxine glutinosa
CAAACACACCGACAGCCAGCAGGGGGTGAGAGAGACAGGGAGAGACAGAGAGAGAGAGACACAGAGACAGAGACAGAGACAGAGAGAGAGAGAGAGAGAGAGAGAGAGAGAGAGAGAGAGAGAGAGAGAGAGAGAGAGAGAGAGAGAGGCCGGTCCACGAGGATTGGTACTCTACCCGTGACCGTGCCTCCCTGACGAATTCAGGCAGCAGGGAAGAATGGGGAAGATTTTGCCCCCAACTTGCGTCAGATTTTGCCTCCAACCACCACGAAGAGGCGTTCTTGATAGTTGTCACCCTGGTGTGGCCCAGGTCGAAAATCCCATGGAAAACCAATAGGACAAATCCCATAAGAAATTGCACCAGTGGGACCTACTGGTTTCAATAAGGAAAGTGACATAATGGATCAGTATAAAACACCAATAAAAAAACCAGTAGGTCAATGGGACGACTATGGGAAACTGGAACCAGTAAGATACCCATAGGTCAATAGGACCAGTATGAGACCAATAGAATACCAAAACATAAATGAGCAGGATAGAAAATAAACAATCGACATATTATGTGGGGACATAACATTTCCAGAATGGGAAGTGAACACAAGTCCTCTGAAGAACTGTACCAGTTGTTTGCCATCTGAGCAACCTACTTCCTGGATGGCAAATCACTTACATTCACATATACAACAAAGACTCCACAGGGAAACCCTGTTAAAATAACATGGCTTTAACTCAATATTGTTGCGGATCTCTGAACATCGGCCTTCCCCTTATCAAGAGGGGGTTAATCCCCTTGCCTTTTTACTAGCCGACACAATCCTGGGGGTTATGACGTCCTTCCCAGGCAGCATTAGGTAGGGTTTTAGGACTAGGGATTCGCTATTACCTAAGTACTAACGCTGACCGGAAACGGGGAAATAACTCCCGCTCGAATCACGGATTTGATGGAATATGCTGAGCGGATAGTGATCCGCGATCCGAGCTGTTAACCAATGACTAGACCCGATTATAGCGGTTCCTAATCATGCCACGGGTACCCAATTGAGAAATGCCTAAGACGGTCGGATTAAGAAGAAACCAGTAATAACAAGGTAATTTATTCACAATGTACAAAGAAGAGGAAAAGAAAGGATGTACAAGAAAGAGGAAAAAAAGTACACAGGGCAGCCTTAGACAGACTTACTTATCCCTTGGACTCGGGCCCGTTCGCTCTCAGACTCGGTCTCAGACTCAGACTCACGCGGGGATGCAGATGGTCAGGTTGAGGGTCCGGAGATGGCGTTCACAGCTCGTCCGGTCCCCGACTCGTACCGGCAGATGATGGTGGAAGGCAGGCAGCTCTCCGCGTAGCGTAGGCACGAGCAGACAATTATATAGCGGGGGATAGGTAAGCTGGTGATCAGACGGCGTACGTAATATTTGCACCGGCGCCTTTATACGTGTGCCCTGTATTAGGACGATCGATGCGCCACTTCCCCAATGTCCTTCTGCACGCTGCAGTCCTTGGCAGGGCGTGCCGTGCGCTCGCCCTTTGTAAAGCTGGTTGCCACAGCGCGTCTCTTCCTCTCGTAACTCAACTCTCATACCAGTCCTGTACAAGGGCTTTGTGCAAGACTCGTAACTCAACTGGTTCACAATGATGTTCAAGCCCTCTCCCTCCTCATAACTCGTTACATGTTGTTTTGTGATCTCAACTCTGTTCAGTCCTCCCCTTATAACTCTGAACAAGGCTCGTAGTTGCGTCCCTCCTCATAACTCCACTCTCAACTCGATCAGGTCAAGCGCCTCTCTCTTCTCAGAACTGAGGTGGGGGCCTCGCGCAAGGGGTTATATTGCCATGCCCAGCGAACCCTCTCAAATCTCCAGCCACGCCCTGTCAGGCGATCTCACCTCAACCCTGGTTGGCTGCTGAGGGCTTACCGTCTCCGCCTTGATGGCTGCTTGACGTGGCCGCACCTCCACCCTTGCGCTCCGCCTCCTTTTCGGGCCTTACCTCGTGGCCTTTGGGCTCGTTTGAGCGGAAGCCCAGCGAGGTTGCGAAGGCTGCTGGCAACCTAAAGGGCGAGGGCGATTACAGACTGGCTAGCGCTTAATGGCGTCGATGGAAGGGAGGCTGCAAAATGGACGGATGGGCCTACTCTTATTTGTTCTACACAACGCAGATGGAACTATTGGGAATGGCCTTATCCTAAACACATACTAAGAAATAACTATCGTCCTAAGGTGACCTACGTGTTGCTTGTGGCCTATCTATGGGGTGCAACCTTTAACCTTTAATGATGTTACCTGTGCTGGGTTCTCAAAACCGCAACAATATTCAATATGGAACCATGTGTTTTGTGTTTCTTTATAACTAAATATAATTAAAGTATTTTGGTTGGTCTATGGGTTTTCAGATCAGTTACCCCTAATGGTTTCTACAGGACCAGTTGAACTTAAAGGTTCCTATTGGTTTATATGGGTTTCAGACCAGATGCATCTAATGGTTTCTATTGGTTTCAACCAAATCTGGTTTGATTTCTACTGTTAACTCTACTGGTTCCCGTAGAAACCAATACAAATCGTGATTTCCAATAGAGACCCAAAGAAATGTCTGACTGGTTGCCATTGGTTTCTTTGAGATTTTCGACCTGGGGTCGCATGCAGGTAGGGGTATCAATGTGTGTGCAGTCCTTCAGAGGAACGGAACGTTAAGCACTACCCGGTGTATGCTAAAGGCCTCACGGTATCTTTCACAAAGAGTGGGCGAGTTATCACCGGCAACGTGAACAAATTGCAAATTCCAACCCAAATTACCTACAGTCGAATGTCTGGTCAAAAATGGTTCGCAAAAGACTTGCGATAAAACGTTCCCAGGTTGTATACTATCATTATTATTATTATTATCATTATTATTATTATTATTATTATTCTTATGAAAGAAGTTAGTCGTAATGACAATATGGTTGAGAAGATTTTTTTCTTTACAGTGACCAAAGGTTCATAAAGGACCGAGGACATATACATTACATGCAGGACAAGGACATTGAGGAGATCTGAGTGTACTTTTGCATGAATTACCGGAATATGCATAGACAATGGACAAATAAACACAGAACATGCAATTTAAACCTGCAAAATCATCATTGGTCACATACCAAGACTGTCACACTAAGCAAGCCACAAGCCAACCAGTTTCTCCCATTTATCACTTTACATCTACGACATGAGCATTAAGAGACGATAAATATTTTATGAATGAGAAAAAAACTTGTATGGTAAATGCGTCCATTATTATAAAAGTTTCACAAAAAAAATATACGCACTGACTCAGTGATTAAATAGGGATTCGAGTAATGAGCAGGATTAAATAATTAAATTGATATATGTGGATGAAATTCCATGTTCAGACCAGGAATCGAACCCAGATCCATCTGGAAAACCATACCAGTGCTCCGCCATCTGAGCTATCTGGGTGACCCTGACCGAGCATGCAATTTTCCCACACATAGAATTGCCACTCCTTTTCCGTCAATGCTTCTGGGGCACTCGCTGCCAACCACAGGAGCACCAACGGCCTGAACACGACAGGGTCTTCCTCCAATGGGGGGACAAATCCATGCCCTCTATTATAAACACCATTGGGGGCGTAGTGAAGCAATTAGATTAATGAACAGGATTAAATAATGCGGAAGGATTGGCGGAAAGAGAGTGGCAATCATATGTGTGGGATAATTGTGTGTCCGTGTGCCTGTGTGGTTTCACTGAACAGAGGAAGGTCGAAAGATTTCTTTCATTTAGTGACATGTTGGAAATGGCCGCCAATCCGATTAAGCATGACGTGTGTGATGTGTCCTTAAGATCCATTCTTAACATGTTATGTTGTACTGATGAGGCATACTTCCACTTGACTGAAAATCCCAACAGACAGAATGTGACATTTTATGTCTATGAAAACCCACATGAGATCTGCAAGAGACAGCTTCTTACCCAGAAGGTATTGTTCGGCTGCACAGTCTCCAAACGGGGAGTGATAGGGACTTTGTTGAAATGGTTACGTCAATGGGAATGGCTCCTTGGAATTGCCACAGACATTCTTCTCGGTGGATTTGTGACGTTACCGTTTTCCGATGATACGCACATGGTTTAAACAGGATGGGGCACGTCAACACACCACAGATAATGTCCGGATTAGCTCCATTACCGACTCAGCGACAGGGTCTTTGACGAAGGCCTCCCCTGACCACCGACAAGTCCAAGACTTTAATCCTGAAAACAACAATGGCGACGGGCAACATGTACATACACATATAGGCTATGCTCAATTGGAATGGTAAAAAATAAAAGTGTAAAATCATGATGCTCCCTCGAGAAGTCTAAAACATTCTGTGAGATGGATAATGTTACATTAAAATTATCTTTTTTATACACGTAGTCGAGGCTCGTGGAAGAGCTCGCACACTGAACGGATCAGGCCATACCAGGACAAAAGGAACTGTAGACAGAGGGGCGGAAACACCAACAGCAGAGTAGAAGGTCAAGGTAGAGGGAGACTTGGACAAACAAAGGGTGAGGGAAGGATCGGGGACAGGAGAGGAGAAGATGGATACAGAATAGAAACTCACAGGAGGGGAAAACCATTGTATGACACTCTTTTGTTTACTTTACTGTGTTGTTTTACTGTTTCAGAGATTGTTTTACTGTTTTTACTGTATTGTTTTGTTTTTACTTTTAATGTTTTTTATTTTTTACTGTATTTTTATTTTTTTATATTTTTATTATTTTTCAACAGAGCAATTTTCATTATTATATCTATATATATATATATTTTTTCAATATATTTATTTTTTATTATTTTTCAACATAAATTTTCATTATTATATCTAAATATATATATTTTCAATATATTTATTTTTATTATTTTTTCAAATGTATTTTAATGTTTTCATATTTTTATTTTTTACTGTATTTTTATTGTTTTTTTATTGTTTTATTGTTTTTACTGTATTGTTTTTACTTTTTTATTTTTTATTTTTTACAGTATTTTTATTTTTTAAATATTTTAATTATTTTTCAACAGAGCAATTTCTATTATATATATATATATATATATATATATATATATATATATACACATACATATACATACATATATATACATATATATACATATATATACATATATATACATATATATACATATATATACATATATATACATATATATACATATATATACATATATATACATATATATACATATATATACATATATATACATATATATACATATATATACATAATGTATATATATAATAGAAATTGCTCTGTTGAAAAATAATAAAAATATTTACATGTATGTACATACATGTATGTATGTATGTATGTATGTGTATGTACAGTATGTATGTATGTATGTGTATATATATATATATATATATATACATATATATATATATATATATATATAATAGAAATTGCTCTGTTGATCAGATATATATATCAGTCACTATGCGACCCCCATATCATCAGTGGAGAACCGCCAGCAAGGTGTCCCATACAGCTGCTGCTGCACCTTGCTGGGAGCGATAAGCACCGCCTGCCACACGGTAACGTTATCTCTGGTATCCACTCATCATATGGAGTCGACCTGGTTGCGGTTGGGAGTTACTAATAATGGAAAGTTACTAATAGTGTATGGAAAGCCTCACTGCGTTGCCCTGATGAAGCCCCAACAAGGGCGAAACCAGGTCGGTAACTGTGAGTTTTGCATGCACTTGTGACAGTATCTGAATTTATAATCCGTAATGACGCACTGCTAGATGGTTCCTCTGGAGCTTTGCAGGCAATGCAGACATGCATGGCGATGACGTCATGCTGTCCACTCATTAGGTTGGAGAACCAGATTACAGATACCATATATATATATATAGTCAATATATTTATTTTCATTATTTTTGTAATGTTTTTTTTACTGTTTTTATTGTTTTTTATTGTTTTATAGTTTTTACTGTATTGTTTTGTTTTTACTTTTATTGTTTTTTATTTTTTACAGTATTTTTATATTTTTATATTTTTATTATTTTTCAACGGAACAATTTTTATTATTATATATATTCAATATATTTATTTTTATTATTTTTTCAAAAGTTTTTTTTTCCAGTTTTTAAATTGTTTTTACTGTATTGTTTTATTGTTTCCGAGAAATCAACTAAACTAAACTTAAATTGATTGTACTTTTTCGGGTGAGTAGGGATTGGCTGGACATTTGGGGTGACTAATTTGTGCTACTCAAACGTATACCTATTGGTTTGTCATTCCACCTGAATGTCCTCTTTCCTCCTCTCTTTCTTTTCTTGCCCTTTGTATCGAAAGCCACGTCAAATGTTAGTTATTGGACTTTAAAGCATCCCTAAAAAGGTTGTTGTCTTCCCAAAAATGGACTGCTTATTCTGGGTGAACATCCCTCCATGACGTTGTACAGATCGTCCATGAGAATGGATTCCTCCGAGGCAAAACTGAGAGGAAGTGCCGTTGGATTGCTGTGTCCTTTACATCGGTAAGTGAGGCAGGCCTACACTGGTACCTTCACGAAATATTCATGAGTGCCAGATGTGTTTCATCAAGAGCTGGGAATGTTATGCAATTATATGATGGCTAAGTCGTTTGGCCGGAGGTGCTTTCGACATTATGGAGGCCGACGGCCGAGCATATGGTAAATGTGAACCACACTATGAGAAGCATTCTTAAAGGTTTATTCATTTTGAAAAAAAAAAAAAGTTGGTTTACCTCATGATGAAACATAATCCATCAGTGAAATAACAATGGTTTCTCCAAACCGAAAACTGGTTTTCTTGAAGAAGAGTCATCCAATTGTGATCACAACGATGAGTTTGAGGGAATCGGAGCTTATTTTTCAGATCTTGTGTCAGACTTCGTGCTTTCTGTTATTATCTTGTTACCGAAGATGGCGTCTTCATGAATAGCACGAATTTAGTCTGAAACTCTGTGCTATAAATATGTGAAAATGTAGAATATAACAAATTCACTACAGGTTTAACAAAAAACATGTCCTCATACAAGAAGGCCGCACTTCCTCTTTAAGCACAAGGTTTGTTTCTCTCACATTGCAGATGGGTTTGTGGCTTCGCTGTTATTTCCGCCTCTCCTCCGGTCTTTGCTCTTTCAGCCCTCTGACCCTCCCCACCCCTTCCAGTGTGCACGCCGCATACTTCCTGTAACCCCGTCCTGGTTAAACTTCCAAAATCCAAGCTTTCAACACATCCCCACTTCTTTGTTTCCCTTTTCTCCCATGTCAGGAAACTCCTTCCTGAGGCTTTTCAGTGCCATCCTTCCTTTCAGAGCTCCAAGCAGTTGGTGCACCACAATCTCGCCGGGTCATCTCCCAATCTCTGTCCGCCATCTTTTCTACCACATCAACCCTACCCAGTCCAAGCCTCTTACTTCCATGTTATTGTCTTTCCTTTGCTCTTCTTTCTACTCTCTTATTAGCTCATTCCTTTCTTTTTTCTTCACAATCGAGATTTGTGAGCAAGGGGACAGAGGATATGAACCGACAGCAGAGGTTAACAGGGTAACAGTCGGACACAATATTTAAGGGGAATGCATGAACAGGAAAAGAGGAGAGGAGGTAAATACTGTAATCTGCGACTAAGACTCAGTACATTGACGTTTTACGCCTGTTATTGTCATAAATGTAGTTCAAGTTATTTACGTATCTAATGTTCCATGTAAACCTGTGGCTCATCATGTGCAGCATGCAGGTTCCAATCCTATATATATGTAGTTGTCCATGGTCTTACAATGTGTTTGTAATTCAAATTACAGTGCACCAATCCACCAATGTTTTTTCCATTACATTTATTTATGTACAAGTTCCACAATGAGCCTTTGATCAATGTAAAAACAAGTTTGTTTTTGTCAAAAAAAAGAAAGAAAGAAGAGGATTATTTACCTGTCAACCAATCGTTCGACTTGTTTAACCAGTGACACCCGATCTGCTCTAACAAGGTGTAAAGGCGTACGCAAACACCTGCTGTCAAACCCACAGAGCCTCCCAAACTCGAAAATGTTAACAGCTATCTCCAAAAGACTTTGAAGACCAAAAGACTTTGAAAGACAAACTTTGATCTCGCTTTGGGTGTACACTATATTACTAAAAGTTCGATGACATACAAGAATGTAAAAGGGATTTTGGCGTAGGAGGAGGCCATACGGCCTATCATGTGTGCGCTGCACCAATCCCAGAAACCATCACCCATCCATACACAAGCTACCTACAAGTCTTGCCAACATCGCCACACCCCTCCAGCTCCAATACATCTACGTATCTATCTAATCCCAATTTCAGCATGTCTACTCTTTCTGCTGCCACTACTTTTCTAGGGAGATCAGCCTAACTTTCTAATGCACCCTTCCAACCTCTATGCGCATATTTCTAGAAAATGTAAAGAAGCTTGTGCTTTATAAAGGTGCCATTTTTGTAATAATGCTGTATTATTGGCTTTGACGTGACAAACTGATAGTTCTTTGATACATCTACCAACATGATACACCTCGTCACAGTTCTGTTTATGCCTGAAATTAGTATGAAGATTAGTATGAAATTAGTAAAAACATGACCAAAAGTATGCGGACACCCCTTCTAATTAGTGGATTCGGCTGTTTCAGCCACACTCATTGCTGACAGGTATATTTAATCAAGCACACAGCCATGCAATCTCCATAGATAAACATTGGCAGTAGAATGCACAGTACTGAAGAGCTCAGTGACTTTCAACATGGTACCGTCATAGGATTCCACTTTTCCAACAAGTCAGTTTGTCAAATTTATGCCCAGTTAGAGCTGCGCCACTCAACTGTAAGTGCTGTTATTGTGAAGTGGAAACGTTTAGGAGCAACAACAGCTCAGCCGCGAAGTGGTAGGCCACACCAGCTCGCAGAAAAGGACCGCCGAGTGCTGAAGCACGTAGTGCGTAAAAATCGTCTGTCCTCGGTTGCAACACTCACTACCGAGTTCCAAACTGCCTCTGGAAGCAACGTCAGCACAACAACTGTTTGTCGGGAGCTTCATGAAATGGGTTTCCATGGCCGAGCAGACGCACACAAGCCTAAGATCACCATGCGCAATGCCATGCGTCGGCTGGAGTGGTGTAAAGCTCACCACCATTGGACTCTGGAGCAGTGGAAATGCGTTCTCTGGAGTGATGCATCTCGCTTCACGATCTGGCAGTCCAACGGACAAATCTGGGTTTGGTGGATGCCAGAAGAATGCTTCCTGCCCGAATTGGCATAGTGCCAACTGTAAAATTTGGTGGAGGAGGAATAATGGTCTAGGGCTGTTTTTCATTGTTCGGGCTAGGCCCCTTAGTTCCAGTGAAAGGGAAATCTTAACGCTACAGCATACAATGATATATTAGATGATTGTGTGCTTCCAACTTTGTGGCAACAGTTTTTGGAAGGCCCTTTCCTGATTCAGCATAACAATGCCACCGTACACAAAGCAAAGTCCATACAGAAATTGATTGTCTAGATCGGTGTGGAAGAACTTGACTGGCCTGCACAGAGCCCTGACCTCAACCCCATTGAACATCTTTGGGATGAATTGGAACGCCGACTGCGAGCCAGGCCGAATCGCCCAACATCAGTGCCCGACCTCACTCATGTTCTTGTGGTTGAATGGAAGCAAGTCCCCGCAGCAATGTTTCAACATCTAGTTGAAACCGTCCCAGAAGAGTGGAGGCTGTTATCGCAGCAAAGGGGGGACGAACTCCATATTAATGCCCATGATTTTGGAATGAGATGTTTGATGTTCTGGTGTCCACATACTTTTGGTCATGTAGTGTATCTATTAAAAGTTTGTCCAATGCTTTGGTAACTGACACGACATTAGAAATGGAATAAACGATTGTGAATTTAATCACCTGTTGCTGGCTTCACATTGATTTCAAGCGGCTTACGATACCAGAACATCCATAGAGGTATATTTGTGAAATGAGATTACAAAATGTCTTCTCTCATAGTGGGAGTGTGACATTGTTTTTCTCATCGTTAATTTGGAGAATTGGATTTAGAATAATCTGTTTTCAGGGACCACTTCTCTTGTGTAATTTGCTTAGCATTTACACAAGGTGTTGTCAGGGTAAACATGACCAGATTATAACGTGACGTCAATCCACCTTTAACCCTTAAGTCTGTGATTTACTGCAAAATCGCTCCGTTGAAAAATCTGATTGCCCAGAGGAAATGGTCGCTAAAAGCAAAGTTAAAGCTTATCACAAGTAAAGAGCCATCGATACAGTCACTATCACAAGGGACCTGCGGTCCACTGATTAACTAAGGTTTCTCACTACTGATGTAAAGTTTTATGTAGGAAGAGGTGTGCGGTGGAGATTAAAGGAGTAGGGGTAGGGTGGGTGGGAGGTGGTAAATTGATAAAAAGGAAAAATGAGAAAAAATAAATTATAGCGGAAGGAAAGTGGGTTAGGCGAATAGGAGAGGAGGGGAAGAAAAAAAAAGAATCTTGCTGCTGAAGTTTTTCCTGCTCAAAATAAGTTTTATGAAAAGAGGAGTAAACAAAACAAAACAGGAAATCTACTATATAAGAGAGATGTCTGTCTGTGTGTGTGTCTGTCTGTCTGTCTGTGTCACCATTTTTCTCAGAGATGGCTGAAAGGATCTTCGTCAAACTTTCAGAGGTTCATCAGTGAGTGCCTGGGAGTGTTTTAGGCAAAAAAAAAACATTATGAAAACAAATAATCGTTTTTTTGGAGTTTTTAAAAACAAATCGATCGATAGTGCCTAAGCCTTTTTAAATTAATGACATTTATATACAAGTACACATTCGCATAAATAAATACAAAACAATCATCAGACATTTGAATACAAATAAATCAAACAATTCCGGAAGTGTATGAAGTTGGTAGTACGGCTTCTTCCTCTTCCTGAAGAGCATCACACTTAACTCAGACACGTGATGAATGCCACATTCATCCAACAGCATATATATGAACGCCCTTCCTCTACTGCCTCCAAAGGCAGTCGCTGACTGGGCATCCTCCATCGAGCGAAGTCCTTCCTTGGCACACCTGAGCTCCTCACCACATACAAAGCTTTCATCCGCAGCTCAATGGAATACTGCTCTCCCGCTGGGCTGGTGCTCCTGCCTCACACCTAGCTCGGCTTCACGCTGTTGAAACCAAAGCTTGCAGAATCATTGGAATCTCCCGCGATGAAGCTAACGCTGAGGGCCTTTCACTCACTCACCGCAGGCAGGTTGGTGGTCTTTCTGTCTTCTACTGACTCCTCTCTGGCCTAGCCCCCCCAGCCCTGTCTGTGCTCTGTCCCCCAAGTACTCCTACAGGTTGCACAAGATCTGCTTGCAACCCTGTAATGTATCAGGCTGGGAAGACAGTTTGAGTGCACCATCGGTCGTTTATTGCGTAGCCAGGAAAACCACAAGCCGCCAGTGTAGATCCAGCTTCCTCTGCCAAGCCGTATGCCCCGCCTCTTTTAAATCCACCTTCCGGTTTAATCCCATGCAATACATAACATCTCCCCCCCCTCCCATTAACAGTGAAAATACCAATGTGAAAATAATAGTGAAAAGCATACCAATGCATACACAAATACAGACATACAAAATTGCGAAATTGCAAATGCAAAATTGAATGCGAAAATTGAATTGAAATTGAAAATCGAATGCAAAATGCATACAAGAATATTAGTTACAAGTCAAGGCGAGTAGACGCCTTTCGAACTCTGGATGATCGTCGGGGTGCAAAGCCGCCACACGGCTCCACTGGTGGTGCTGAAACAGCGTTATGGGGTTCAGCCTCAGGGAGTGGTGCAGTACTATCTGCGGCAACAATGTCACTGTTCACAGGTTCAGGAAGTGGCGAGATATCTTTTGTGAAAATGACAGGATCACAGGACCGATACCGGACATGATCAAGGTGCCTCCGGACGACTCGATTGTCCTCTAGTTTGATAACGTAGGACAATGGTCCCTCATTTTTGTGAACCCGCCCTGGTAACCAAACCATTCCGCTACCAAAGTTTCTCGCAAACACCGGGTCCCCGACCTTTATAGAGCGCTGTACAGCATGTTTGTCATGGTGAAGTCTCTGTTTCCACTGATTTTGATACACAACCGACACCACATGTGGTCTTAGACAATCCAGTCATGTACGCAAACGTCGCTTCATCAGCAGCTCAGCCGGTGTCACCCCTGTTTTTGTGTGGGGAGTGATGTGGTGAGCGAAAAGCACACGTGATAGTCTTGTCTGAAGGCTTCCGCCGGGTATCTTACTTAGACCAGACTTGACGAAACTCACAGAGCTTTCAGATAGTCCATTTGAAGCTTGATGGTGTGGGCTCACAAACTTGTGAATTATACCATTCAGGCGGGTGAATTCAGTGAACTCAGAACTTGAGAAACAGGTCCCATTGTCCGTGACTATCAAGCGTGGCAAACCATGAGTGCAAAGCACTGGCGCAGCCTCTCTATGGTAGCGTGCGAGGTTGCTGTATGTGTTACATAGGCGTCGATCCATTTAGTGTGAGCGTCCGTAACAACAAGGATCATACGGCCTTCGATGGGTCCAGCATAGTCAAACTGAATCCTCTGCCATGTTTCAGTGGGCCATTCCCAGGTGTGTAATGGTGCCTTAGCAGGGGCGTTTCGACTGCTTTGGCATGGATAACAATGTTTCACACACTGTTCGATGTCAGAGTCGAGGTGAGGCCACCAGACATAGTTCCTTGCCAGCGATTTCATTCTTACAATGCCTGGATGACAATCGTGGAGCTGGTCCGAAATATTTGTGCGCAAGTTTGGGGGAATGACCACTCGGCATCCCCACAGCAAGCAGCCGTTTCGACACTTAGTTCATTTTGCCTGACCTTGTAAGAATTCAATTCAGGGTCAGCATCGTGTAGAAGGCCCCACCCATGCCCAGTAGCACGAACGACCTTGGAAAGAAGTGGGTCACGCCTGGTGTAGGTCCATATCTGGTTGGCATCAAATGGGTTGTCATTCAAAAAGTCCATCAGAGATATCACACTGCCAGGTACAGGGGGGTCAAACACTGTGTCGGGAAGTGGTAGGCGACTCATGGCGTCTGCATTTGAAATTGTGGAGCCAGGTCTGTACGTAATATCGTAATCATAAGCTGAGAGTGAAAGTGACCAGCGTATGATCCGAGGCGGTAAGACCTCTGAGGTAGCCTTTGATGGACCAAACAAACTAATCAGTGTCCTGTGGTTCGTGTAAATCGTGAAATGCCGACCGAAAACGTACTGGTGAAATTTCTTAACTCCGAATACAATGCAGAGTCCTTATTTGTCCAGCTGACTGTAGTTCTTCTCAGCAGGAGACAGTGTACGAGATACGAATGCTATTGGTCTCTCTGTGCGATCTGGCATGATGTGTGACAGAACAGCACCAACCCCGTACTGACTTGCATCACACGACAGGACCATGTCTTTGTTTGGGTTGTAGTGAACTAGCACATTTGAAGACCGCAGCATGTCTTTTGACTTCTGGAAGGCTGCTGACTCCGGAATGTCCCATTTCCAGCTGATGCCTTTTTTTAACAGGCAATACAGTGGGCCAAGCATGGTAGCAATGTTTGGGATATACCTGCTGTAGTACTGCAGCATGCCAATGTAAGCCTTGAGTTCAGTGATGTTGGTCGGAGCAGGGGCGTCTTTGATTGCTCTGATCTTCTCTTCTGTGGGATGTAAGCCTTCGGCGTCAATACGATGGCTCAAATAGGTCACCGACGGAACCATGAACTCGCACTTGTCTCTCCGCAGGCGTAGTCCAGAGTCGGAAATAATACGTAGAACACGTTCGCGGTTGTCCAGATGATGAAGCTCTGAGCGGCCAGTGACTAGGATGTCGTCTTGGTAAACAACAACGTGTGGTTCAGCAGCGAACAGGCTATCCATACAACGTTGGTAGATTCCTGGCGCCGATTTGACACCAAAACTCAAGCAGTTGTATCTGTAGAGCCCCCGATGCGTGTTGATGGTGAGATATTCTTTGGAATCCGCATCCAGAACGACTTGTAGGTAGGCCGATCTCATGTCGAGCTTGGTGAAGGACTGTCCTCCGCTCACTTTTGCGTATAAGTCATCGATCCTTGGTATGGGATATTTGTCCAAAGTGGCACATTTGTTGATCGACATTTTGTAATCCCCGCAAAGGCGTATCGATCTGTCTGCCTTCACAACAGTGTTACGTGGTCCTCCCGGTGACTACCTGGTCTCGGTGACCCCCGGACCGTGAGAGGAACTCCGCCAGAAAGATCTATTATTGCTGCGCTTTCGTAACGCAATCAATATGAATTCCAATCAATAAGAAACCCCACACCAAGGATCCAGAATAATCAGTGATATATTCCCCGAGCAATCAACAACCATCCACAATCAGCAATCAATAGTACAAAGATGTAAACTCATCTATAATAACTCTAAGATGGCCATCTTATACATTCCTCACGTGAGCCCCACTCCCGACTCCCTCCATGGTCAATGTCTCTCTCAATGTCTCCGTATGCCTGTAGTTCGATCTCCGCACGTGGGCGGTGGAACGGACCCTTCCTGACGTGCTTTCACCGGGCACGTCCCGTACCGGGAACAACGGCTGCAGCGCGCACCTCCTGGCCAAGCAAAGCGGGTAATGTAAAGCAGGCAAAGCAATACGCGGCTTGCCCAGCGCGCGCGGCCCAAGGTGCGACCCGTACGCGGCCTTGTAGACAGCGAGGCGAACTGTGTCAGCTGCTTGGTTCCGTGCACGAACCCACAGTGACTTGACGTGTCAAAGGGTAGTTACACGTCCCGGTAACTCCTCTCGCCAGACGGGCTTTTAAACGCCGATTCTCTCACGTTGCTCAATCGATACCGCTCGCGTCCGAGCTTCGCGAGGAAGAAGAAGAATCGTCGCGTCTCCAGGACCTCGTGTCTTTTCTTCTTCCGTTTCCGGTCTCCTTTTCCTCAGAAGGGCTCCTGACCCTTTAATCACAACAACCTTTAATCGACTACACATTGATAAGCAAAGCCCTGAATAGTAATTCACATACATTCACATAAATATGTAACACTCCCCCCCTTCAAGAAAGAAAGTTTGAACCCAGCGAAAACTTTCTTTGCCGGCCAACTTGGATAAACAAACCAGATAACTCACCCCTCCCCCCCCCCCCAACTCATCAGTTCCCCCCGGGCACAGTCATCACTTAAAAATAAAGCAACAAAATTTCACACACTCCCCTAGATTAATTCCCTCTGGACCAAGCGTCAACCCCTTCTAATTTCTCTTGAATGACGGTTAAGAGGTGGTGACCCCAAAGCCCCCAAATTTAAACCTCTCTATAGCACTTTACGGGAGGCCCAGCGGAGTATTCCTACATGGACACCTTAAGGAATGTGGAGTTCACGGTTAGTCCGGAGTTCACGGTTAGTCCGGGGAGGAAAGTTCATTACATGGACGCCTTTAAGAACGTGGAGTTCACGGTTAGTCCGTGCAGGAAAGTTCACTACCTGGACGCCTTTAAGAACGTGGCGTTCACGGTTAGTCCGTGTAGGAGCCCCGGCTCGGCGGCTCCCCCGTATATAGTGCTTCAACTTCTCCAGACTCCTAACCGTTACGATGGGACCCCTTGTCCCAGCCGTTACCTGACTGGCGGTCTCCTTCTCGGCCAGTGCTCTGACATTCATTCTTTCGGGAGGTGCCGTAACTCTGGGAGCCTCCATAGTAATATCGGCTGCTGCCAACCCCAAAACTCCTGCCAAGTGGTCCTCTTCTGTAGACCTCTCGACGCCTACGAAATGCCTTCCCTACTGTTATGGTCCGACCCTCCAAATCCTTACCATTCCAATTCTTCTCTGCCTCTCTGGCATCTCTTGTGCTTGCAAACATGACAAAGCCGAACCCTCTTGACCGTTGCGTTTCCCTGTCTTCTACCACCCGCACTTCCACCAGCGGCCCATATCTGTTGAAGACAGAGGTCAGAACTTCTTCCTCTGTGTTGAAGTTCAGTCCCCCTACAAATAACTTGGAACTTTTGTCGCCATCCCAAGCGGGGGTGGTGTTATTTCCCCTGCGGGGCTCTTTACCCACCCTCGGGTTACCATAAATTTGCCCCCCGGCCAAATCATTCCCGATAATCACAGATACTCCCTGTTCAGGAAGCGTGGCTTGTAAGCCAACGGTGACCGGTCCTGACACCAAATCGGATTCCAAATGGATGACATGCAGTGGGGCACTAACACAGCCACCGATCCCTTGTAACCGAACACTATCACCAGTTGCGGTACTCTTTGACAATGGCAAAATGCCTTCAAGCATTAAGGATTGATGGGCTCCTGTGTCCCTCAACACCCTCACCGGTCTTGGGTTAGTCAAGTCTTCCTTGAGTGAGACCAACCCCTCATAAATAAATGGTTGGTAACTCTTCTGTGGGCGATTTCTTACGTTGGCCATCGCATTCGGAGTTGTACCAGTCGGACTCCGCTCTGGGTTGTCCCTTTTCATGAGGTAACAACTGGACATCAAGTGTCCAGGTTTTTTGCAAAAGGCGCAAGTAGGCCCAGAGGAAAAACTCGTGGTCTGCCTCGGGCCCCCCGGGAAATAAGTTTGTCTTGGGCCCGTAGCCCCCTGATTTCGAACAGTTCGGGTATCAGCGTTGTCCCCATATTCATCTCGAGGCCGCCGCCATGTATTGTCGTTCTCCGCACCTGCTGTTCCACACCTCCCCTGCGGCGATCTAGGCGAGGAGTTAGGTTCGTGGACCCCTATCCGGTGTGTTAAGGCATAATCATCTGCCATAGTGGCTGCGTCCCACAACTTCGGTACTTTCTTTTCCTGCAGGTACACTTTGATGTCCTCGTGGACACACTGTTGAAATTCCTCCACCAGGATCAAGTCACGCAATGTTTCGAAGTCTTTCCCGACTCCTTTTGACTCACACCACCGATCAAACATGTTTTCTTTCACTCTGGCAAACTCCACATGGGTCTCACTCTCCCTCTTCCTGGCATTCCTGAATTTTTGACGGTAAGCTTCCGGAACCAACTCATAGGCTTTGAGGATGTGCTTCTTCAACACCTCATAATCTGCACATTGGTCCATTGGTAGCGCCGAATAAATCTCTTGAGCTTTTCCCACCAGCACACTTTGTACTAGTATGGTCCAGGCCTCCTCCGGCCAGTTTAACTGTCGAGCCACTTTCTCAAAGTGCAGAAAAAATTTAGCGACTTCCTTTTCACTGAAGGGTGGAACCAGCCTCACATGTCTGCCCACATCCCAGGTGTTCTGACTAGGTGTCGACCCCGTCAGCAAGGGTGGTCCCTCTCCCCGTTCTCTCATTAACTCCAGCTCCTTGAATTTAATTTCTTGCTGAAGCTCCATGTCACGTTCCTTTAATTCCCTTTCCGCTTTTCTCTCCTCTGCTTCGAGGTCCCTTGCAGCTCTCCTCTCCTCTGCTTTTCTTCCTTCTAACCTTTCCTGGAGTTCTCGTTCCACTCTCCTTTCCTCTGCTTGTTTCTCTTCTCTCCTCTCTTCTGCTTTCCTTTCTTCTTCTGCTCTTTCCTTTTCTGCTTTCCTTTCTTCTTCTGCTCTTTCCTTTTCTGCTTTCCTTTCTTCTTCTGCTAACCTTTCCTGGAGTTCTCGTTCCACTCTCCTTTCCTCTGCTTGTTTCTCTTCTCTCCTCTCTTCTGCTTTCCTTTCCTCTTCTTTTAACCTTTCCTGGAGTTCTCGTTCCCCTCTCCTTTCCTCTGCTTGTTTCTCTTCTCTCCTCTCTTCTGCTTTCCTTTCCTCTTCTTTTAACCTTTCCTGGAGTTCTCGTTCCACTCTCCTTTCCTCTGCTTGTTTCTCTTCTCTCCTCTCTTCTGCTTTCCTTTCTTCTTCTGCTCTTTCCTTTTCTGCTTTCCTTTCTTCTTCTTTGATCCGTTCCTGGCTCCGTAATTGCAACTCCAGTTTCCGGAGCTCAACGTCTTCTGGTTCTTCGGGTAGCCACTGCCAGGCTAACTCGTCCCATGTTCCTAATCCCACCATAGACTGTATCACCGTGGTCTGCAACTCTGCCTTCCTCAAATTAGTTCGGACCTCCAAGTTAAAATGTTTGGCCAATTTCAAGAGGTCCGACTTTAGTAACGCTCGGAACTGTGCCTCACTCGGGGTTACCGCAAAGTTCTGTGCCACAAACGCCATGGTGCCTATCGTTAACACCTGTTAACCTTCACCCAAGACTTTACCCCAATTTCCCCAAAAATTTACCAGTTAATACTTAATTAATAAATTTTAATTAATAAAAATATTATTTTATTATTTTATACAATTTTAGATCCCGGACGAGCCCCCAATTCTGTTACGTGGTCCTCCCGGTGACTACCTGGTCTTGGTGACCCCCGGACCGTGAGAGGAACTCCGCCAGAAAGATCTATTATTGCTGCGCTTTCGTAACGCAATCAATATGAATTCCAATCAATAAGAAACCCCACACCAAGGATCCGGAATAATCAGTGATATATTCCCCGAGCAATCAACAACCATCCACAATCAGCAATCAATAGTACAAAGATGTAAACTCATCTATAATAACTCTAAGATGGCCATCTTATACATTCCTCACGTGAGCCCCACTCCCGACTCCCTCCATGGTCAATGTCTCTCTCAATGTCTCCGTACGCCTGTAGTTCGATCTCCGCACGTGGGCGGTGGAACGGACCCTTCCTGACGTGCTTTCACCAGGCACGTCCCGTACCGGGAACAACGGCTGCAGCGCGCACCTCCTGGCCAAGCAAAGCGGGTAATGTAAAGCAGGCAAAGCAACACGCGGCTTGCCCAGCGCGCGCGGCCCAAGGTGCGACCCGTACGCGGCCTTGTAGACGGCGAGGCGAACTGTGTCAGCTGCTTGGTTCCGTGCACGAACCCACAGTGACTTGACGTGTCAAAGGGTAGTTACACGTCCCGGTAACTCCTCTCGCCAGATGGGCTTTTAAACGCCGATTCTCTCACGTTGCTCAATCGATACCGCTAGCGTCCGAGCTTCGCGAGGAAGAAGAAGAATCGTCGCGTCTCCAGGACCTCGTGTCTTTTCTTCTTCCGTTTCCGGTCTCCTTTTCCTCAGAAAGGCTCCTGACCCTTTAATCACAACAACCTTTAATCGACTACACATTGATAAGCAAAGTCCTGAATAGTAATTCACATACATTCACATAAATATGTAACAACAGGAACAACTGGAGCAGCCCAATTTGAGTACTGAACTGACTCAATGATACCTAACTTTTCCAGTCAGGCTAATTCTGCATCAACTTTTTCTTGCAATGCAAGAGGGACTGAGCGTGCTTTGCAGAAAATTGGCTTCACATCTTTCTCAACGTTGAGCTTGGCAGTGAAGCCCTTCAATGTCCCGAGTTCATCCTTGAAGATGTCTGGGTATCTCACGAGGAGGTGCTGCAGTACAGTTGCTGGCTTGGAAGCCTGTAGTTGGTGGATGTGTTCCCAATTGAGTTTGACAACATCGAGCCAGTTTCGCCCGAGAAGTGTGGGTCCATCCCCAGGGACGACCAAGAGTTGTAATTGGTGAGTGTTGTTTCCATAGCTTACTGTGACATCACACGACCCGCGGGCTTGTATTGACTCACCAGTATATGTGGTGAGTTGGATTGGGGACCAATGGAGGCTGGGATATTCACAATTCCCCCACAGGTTACGGAAAGCTGCTTCGCTCATGAGTGAGACGGCAGCCCCCGTGTCTATCTCCATTTCCACGTTCCGTCCATCTATATCTACTATAACCAGTATTGGAGTAGACTGTCTGCCAGACTTTGTGTGGAAAAGGTCATACGACTGAACACTATGGCTGTTAGGGCTGTCTCCATCAGTCACATCTTCTTGGTTATGCTCTGAGTCAAGGAGGTGGGTTTTGCATTCCTCTCTCCTTGCCCTCCGTTTTCGAGACAAGCACGCAGAGGCGATATGACCCACCTTGTGGCAGTAGTTGCAAGCGGCATACTTGAAACGGCACGTAGTGGCAAAATGCTCCCCATTGCAGCGGAAACATTTGTCAGCACCAGCTGCCAGGCAGTTTCCAGGTGTTTTGGCGTTGGATTTTCTGGTCGGATGTTGTCCCACCCGGTTGACAGATGACAGGTCAGCTCTAAGCTGGTAAGTGATGGAGCGTGCAATATCTGCAGCATTTTTGTCTGCACACTCCATTGCAATAGCAATGTCCTTTGCACTGGAAAATGTCAGAGTCCGTTCAGCAAGTAGGCGCCGGCGAATCCGATCTTGCTCCACTCCCACTACGAGCAAGTCCCTTAGCATGTCGTCGAATGTAGCACCAAACTGGCAATGCTGGGCAAAGTGTTTCAGGTGAGCTATGAATGCCGAAATGGACTGCGTTGAGGTTTGGCGACACATGTAAAAATTGAATCGACTCACAATGACTCAGGGTGTAGGTTCGCAGTGCTCCTTCATTGCTGCCACAAGCTCGGCGTGTGTTAAATCCATCGTGGTCCTGGGCATGGCGAGATTCTTCAGAATAGTAAACATCTCGCTGCCGCATACCGACATCAGGATTGCTTTCTTCCGGGCATCATCCTCGATGCCGTTAGCTTGGCAGTAATACTGTAGACGCTGAATGTACGCCTCCCAGCTTCCTTCGCGCGGGTTGAACTCGTCAATCCGGCCGTCGGACATGGTGCTCAAGTAGCGTATGCTGTGAAATAACGAGTTGGTAAGCCAACTGCAATAGCTCAGCTTGCTTTGCATGCGCTCACCAGAATCCGATCCTCGTCGCCATGTAATGCATCAGGCTGGGAAGACAGTTTGAGTGCACCATCGGTCGTTTATTGCGCAGCTGGGAAAACCACAAGCCCCCAGTGTAGGCCCAGCTTCCTCTGCCAAGCCGTATGCCCCGCCTCTTTTATATCCACCTTCCGGTTTAATCCCATGCAATACATAACAGCTTGCATCATCATCAATACATAACAGCTTTCTTCTTGTGAAACTGCCAAAATCAAGACTCTCTGCTCACCTTCACTCTTTCATTCCTCTTTTCTCCCGCCTCTGGAACAAACTCCCTCACTCTCTTCAATCCCACTCATCCCTCCAGTCCAGGTCTTTAAAACAGCTGTTCACCACCATCTCTTATCTTCCCCCACCCAAAACATTGATATTTTCTACCCCTGTTAATTCACCCCAGATCCACTTTTCTGAAATACCGACTTCTTTCGTGGAAGTCCTAGCAGTGTTCATGTGGGTTTTTTTTCCTCTCCCTCCCCCACTCCCATTCCCACGCCTCCCCCCCAAGCCCTCTCCCTCCCACAGATCTCCAGATGTCCCTGCTCTCAAATGTTGTGCTCATGTGCTTCCCCCTCTCTCCCCTTCTTGTCTCCCACTCCCTTTATTTCTTCTTATGTGTCCATTTTTTTTTTGTCATTAATGTTAGCTCTTACACGAGCCTCGATCTTGCATACAAAAAAAAAAAAAACCCCCCCAAAAATTGGTTTAATGAGTGATCACCCCTCAGCCCAATGGGCTAAGGGGTATTGTCGTCACGGGCGTCGTCCGGGCGACCGTCAACTTTTGGTTTCCGTCAATTTTAAGGAGATCCACTTGTCCGATTAAATCCATTTTTGCAGTGTATGTTGGGGTTGAGTCGAGGAAGGTTCCTTTCGAAAATGGGCGCGCTTCGATTTTCAATATGGCCGCCACTGCAGCCAACCGGGCGTCTGTCAACTTTTGGTTTCTGTCAATTTCGAGCAGAACCGCTTGTCCGATTAAATCCATTTTTGCAGTGTGTGTTGGGCTTGAATAGAGGAACGTTCCTGGGTGCGCTGCGATGTTCAATATGGCCGCCACGGCAGCCATCTTGAAATTGGTTTCTGTCAATTTCAGGCAGAATGGCTTGCCCGATTAAATCCATTTTTGCAGTGCATGTTGGGGGTGAGTAGAGGAAGGTTCCTTTCGAAAATGGGTGCGCTGCGATTTTCAATATGGCTGCCACGGCAGCCATCTTGAAATTGGTTTCCGTCAATTTCGAGCAGAATGGCTTGTCAGATTAAATCCATTTGTGCAGTGTATTGGGGTTGAGTAGAGGAACATTCATGGGCGTGCTGCGATTTTCAATATGGCCACCATGGCAGCCATCTTGATATTGGTTTCCGTTAATTTCGAGCGGAATGGCTTGTCTGATTAAATCCATTTTTGCAATGTGTGTTGGGGTTGGTTAGAGGAAGGTTCCTTTCGAAAACGGGCGCGCTGCGATTTTCAATATGGCCGACACGGTAGCCATCTTGAAATTGGTTTCCATCAATTTCGAGCAGAATGGCTTGTCGGATTAAATTCATTTTTGCAGTGTGTGTTGGGGTTGGGTAGAGGAAGGTTCCTTTCGAAAATGGGTGCGCTGCGATTTTCAATATGGCCGCCACGGTAGCCATCTTGAAATTGGTTTCCGTAAATTTCGAGCAGAACTGCTTGTCCGATTAAATCCATGTTTGCAGTGTGTGTTGGGGTTGAGCAGTGTAAGGTGCCTTTCGAAAATGGGCGCGCTGCGATTTTCAATATGGCCGCCACAGCAGCCATCTTGAAATTGGTTTCCGTCAATTTCGAGCAGAACGGCTTGACCGATTAAATCCATTTTTGCAGTGTGTGTTGGGGTTGAGTAGAGGAAGGTTCATGGGTGCGAAATGGGTTCATGGGTTCATGGGCGAAAATTTCTTTACTGCAAAATCCTACTCGGTATACAACTTCGCTTCAAATAACAAATTATCATCAATGCTTCCTTTCACCATGCATGGACTGAGGGGTTTCGCCCGCTTTGCGGTGCTATTTATTTTTATATTGCACACACCTGCTACTCACCACGGGTGAGTTCAATTCCAAAGTAAAGGAGAATCACCTGCTTGAAAACTAATTATTTCTAACAACTTCTAAAAGGTGCCAATAATATTGTCCGGGACATTTTAGGATTTCTTTGTGGAATAAGCCAAGATTTAGTAATTTTTTCAGCTTTTTTTGTTTTGTTCCACTGCAAACCAAACAAATACATATGTGGATACCAAAATATTTTTTTATTTCAACAATTTTCTGGAAGAAATGGTGCATTATTTGAAAAAAGTGCAAGGGTGCCAATATTTTTGGCCACGTCTGTATATATATTTCGACATGTATCCAAGACCCGATCACGGCTCTGGCCCGTAATTGTATGGAATAACTAATCAGCTCTCACGTAATCACTTACCCCAGGTGCCTAGGATTATAAATAAATGGACTCCTCCCATGCTCTTCTCGTGAAGAAAGCTGCATAACGCAATCATGAAAGGCTACACAAGGTAAGCCCTATGCTGTTTGAAACTCTACTCGGGTTCATCTACAGTTGCAAAACATTCACAAGTAGCACATGCATGAAAATCCCAGTGCTACACAGTACACACGCCATCAGCCGCTGGACCGGTTTCATCGCTTATTTGTGAGTCATCAGCGACAGTGTAGAAATAAACGCATTTCATCGAGGCTCTCAAGCATGTACCACATGTAAACATCAATAGCAGCCAACATATACATGAAAACAAGACATAATCACGCTATCGCTGATGATCTGCCAATAAGCGATTACATCCGTCCACGAAATTTTCTATTATTATCAGCAGCTAGAACAAAAATAGTCATCCTTAAAAAACAACTTGCAACTGAGGACTAAGTTAAAAGTCATGGTTACTCTATTGTATGTCAGAAGACCCTCAGGGCTATCATATAGAAAAAAGGTGCTACCTGTTTAGCAGACAAGTTATGAATGCTCAGGTTTGGCCTTTTGGCTCTTGTCAGTTTTATATTGCTCAAATTAATCAAAGGAAGGCAGGCAAGCAGCAAGCCTTGAGCTATAATATTGTTGTACCCAAACATTAGTGAACTCTAACTAACAATTTACAGTTTTTGTATCATAAAAAAGACTCCTCGTAGAGAATAACCGAAGGCCGATCTGTGGCTCTTTGATTCAAAGTGATGCTTGCTCTTGTTACAAACATCTGCTTTATCGGTTACCTCTTGTTCAAAGTCCCACTTGATGCTGGAGTAAATGACAACGGCTTCACACCTGTCACAAACATGGCTGACTTACAGTGAGTGACTAAATAATATTTTTACCTCCACCACCGAAGGTTGTTTGTTTGTTTGTCTGTTTGTTTGTGAACAAGATATCTCAAAAAGTTGTGGACGGATTCATACAATGTTGCAGAGAGGTAGTGTATGTGACAAGACGAAATGATTAGATTTTGGTGAAGATCCGGATTCTGATCCGGCTACTAGAATTATTTAAGAGATTCTTCACCATTGGGAGATCGGGCCAAAAACGATACATAGCAGGATATCTCAAAAAGTTGTGGACAGATTTGGACGAAACCTGGTGGACCGGTTGGGTGTTTGACAAGGACGATTCGATTTTGGTGAAGATCTGAATATGGATTCGGATTTGAGAATTATTTAATTTTAAAGTGATTCTTCACCATTGGGAGATAGGGCCAAAAACGATACATAGCAGGATATCTCAAAAAGCTGTGGACAGATTTTTATGAAACTTGGTGGACCAGTTCGGTGTCTGACAAGGACTCATCGATTAGATTTTGGTAAAGATCTGAATGTGGAGTCGGATACGATAATTATTTAATTTTAAGTGATTCTTCACCATTGAGATATCGGACAAAAAGCGATATATAACATGATATTTAAAAAAAGTTGTCGACGAGTTATGGCTAAACTTGGTGGACGAGTTGGTTAGGTGACAAGAACAAGCCGATTCGATTTTGTTTCAGGTCCGAATCCAGATCCGGCCTATCATTGGGATACAAAACATAAACTGTTCAGCCTGGCGGAGGTATGTGCGCTACCGGGTGCTGTTCTAGTATTAATTGTTTTTTGGGGGGAGGGGAGGCCTAACAAACACGAATTCTGGATTGCTTAAATGAGCTGAACTTATGTATTGTAAGCCGGTGA